>NC_065448.1:114605361-114755912 GCF_917563875.1 Diabrotica virgifera virgifera | reverse complement strand
AGGTAATGTAGCAAATTTAGGGTGTCCTTGGGATGTAGTGTGATGATTTAAGTTATTGTCTTCTTGGATTATTACTGTATTAATAGATGTGGTGTTAAAGAGGATTTTCTTGATTAATGCTTGTGGATAAGAGTTTTCAATAAATAGGTTGTACAGGATGTCGAGGTTTTTTTATGAAACAATTTGTACATTTATTGTAAAACATCGATTACGTCATCATGCCCAGATGGATGATGTCAATAGTATGATATACATGCCCAAAAAACGGAATTTAAAAATAAAAATCGACCTATTTCGGGATTTTCCTCAATATCGCCGGTTTACGAAATAATGAATTTATGCGTTACTTTATGGACGCACTGTATACAGAGGGAGTCTGTAATTTGGAATAAATGCAATATCTCAAATACTAATTGTTTTTTTGAAAAATGCTCAGACCCGTCGATTAGTATTTCAAATTGTCCACTTTGACATATAATAATAATGTATACAGGGTGTCCCAATTTATAGATATGACAACATCGTTGATTTTCTTAAATGGCAACACTGTCATTTTGATAGTTATTTTGATAGGGTGTGTAAAGTTATACATAACTGCTAAATATAAAATTTTTATTTTCTACCATTTACAAGATAATAAAAAATAACAATGTTATGTCTGTTTGGAATAAATTCAATAATTCAAATATTAATTGTTTTTTTGAAAAATGCTCAGACCCGTCGATTAGTATTTTAGATTGTCATTTTTGACATAGAATAATAATGTATACAGGGTGTCCCAATTTAGAGATATGACGTCATCATTGATTTTCTTAAATGGCAACACTCTCATTTTGATAGCTATTTTGATAGGGTGTGTAAAGTTATACATAACTGCAAAATTTAAAATTTACAAGATACCGACAAGATAGTCAATGGGCAACATTATGAGCATTTGCTTAATTGAAATAATTAAATTCAATTATTCGATTACTTGTTTTTCATAACTTTGTTATTTTTTATTATCTTGTAAATGGTAGGGAATAAAAATTTGAAATTTTGCAGTTATGTATAACTTTACACACCCTATTAAAATAGCTATCAAAATGACAGTGTTGCCATTTAAGAAAATCAACGATGACATCATACCTCTAAATTGGGACTCCCTGTATACATTATTATTGTATGTCAAAAATGACAATTTGAAATACTAATCGACCGGTCTGAGCATTTTTCAAAAATACAATTAGTATTTGAATTATTGAATTTATTCCAAATTACAGACATAACTTTGTTATTTTTTATTATGTTGTAAATGGTAGAGAATAAAAATTTCATATTTTGCAGTTATGTATAACTTTACACACCCTATCAAAATAGCTATCAAAATGACAGTGTTGCCATTTAAGAAAATCAACGATGACGTCATATCTCTAAATTGGGACACCCTGTATACATTATTATTGTATGTCAAAAAGGACAATTTGAAATACTAATCGACGGGTCTGAGCATTTTTCAAAAAAACCATTAGTATTTGAGATATTGAATTTATTCCTAATTACAGACTCTCTCTGTATATATACAGGGTGTCTGCGTAACTTTGCACCATATGGGAAACTTTTTTAATATCAATTTTATGAAAAAAAGTCATTCTTTATAAAGTGCTCTGCATAGTCTAAAACCTAAGGTGCAATCATCAGATATCAAATTTTGTCAACAGTATACGAGGTATGTCAAAAAATATTAATTTCGCTCAAGAGCAAACTACCTTTATATTTCAAAATATCAAAAAAATGTATTATGAAAAGTTATTTGTAATTAAAAACCATATTCAAATATGCAATAACAGCCATCTACGAGAAAAAAAATTTCTGAGATTTTCCTAAATTATTGATTCCGAACATCATTTTTATTTATTAGCCCTGTAATAACTCTTTTATTAATAATTTTAGGAAAAAAAAGGTATTCTTCATAAAAATCTGTGCATGGTCTAAACCTCAAGATGCAACCATCAGTTATCCAAGTTTGTTAATTTTATACGAGGTGTATCAAATAATATGAATTTAGAAAGAATTCTTTCTATATTCTTTCTAAATTCATATTATTTGACACACCTCGTATAAAATTAACAAACTTGGAAAACTGATGGTTTTATCTTGCGGTTTAAACCATGCACAGATTTTTATGAAGAATAAGTTTTTTTCCTAAAATTATTAATAAAAGAGTTATTATATGTCTAATAAATAAAAATGATGTTCGGAATCAGTAATTTAGGAAAATCTCAGAAATTTTTTTTTCACGTAGAAGGCTGTTATTGCATATTTGAATATGGTTTTTAATTAAAAATAACTTTTCATAATAAAATTTTTTGATATTTTGAAGTATAAAGGTTTGAGCGAAATTAATATTTTTTGACATACCTCGTATACTGTTGACAAAATTTGATATCTGATGATTGCATCTTAGGTTTTAGACTATGCAGAGCACTTTATAAAGAATGACTTTTTTTCGTAAAATTGATATTAAAAAAGTTTCCCATATGGTGCAAAGTTACGCAGACACCCTGTATATATATATATATATATATATATATATATATATATATATATATATATATTACACTTGAAGTTTCCGCGGGAGCTATATGTGCTTTCTGTTGTTTTCCGGGTTTGACTCCGCGTTGAATAATTTTGGTTTTGAGAAAAACCATTATTTTGACGACGTTTCGGCAAGATCTCACTTGCCATTGTCAAATCAGGTAGTTCCGCTTCTCGCTGTTGCTTGAAGTAGACTGATTTTTTTTTTAGTCTACTTCAGTCTACTTCAAGCAACAGCGAGAAGTGGAACTACCTGACTTGACAATGGCAAGTGAGATCTTGCCGAAACGTCGTCAAAATAATGGTTTTTCTCAAAACCAAAATTATTCAACGCGGAGTCAAACCCGGAAAACAACAGAAAGCATATATATATATATATATAGTGATTTTTTGAATAACGGCGGAATATATATATATATATATATATATATATATATATATATATATATATATATATATATATATATATATTGATGTGATCTTTATTATTGATATGAGATAATATTCTTATATGTTACTTAATTTAATCAATGTATTAATACTAATCTAATTAATTAACCAGATCACATATCAATATGTTTTCAATCTCAGGGCGAATTATAAATTAATTACTTACTTCCGTGGCTTCTAAATATTTCTTAATGGTTCCTAATCGGGATAGAAAAGAAAAGAGTAAAAAAAATACACATATGGGTTACAATTATAATCAAAATATTTTTTATTTTATTTAAAAAGGCAATCAATGCTTAATATTTGCTATTTCTTATTATTCTTAAACATAACATTTACAAATGGGAATCTTATTTCCTTTTGGTTTTCAATTGAAAGTTTTTATTAACATTTAACTATTAGGAGTTATTAGGAACAACTCTATTTAAGTTTGATGAAGCTTTTCTGATATTATTGATTATGTTATTCAATTTTTTATGTGGAATTTAATACGAAAACCCATACATTCATGTCCAAACAAATGAGACTGACCTTTTCCTGGTGAACTGAAAATGTCCTCACACAAGACCCTTTCCTGCTATCCTTGGCTGCGATCAAACCTCGTCCTGGCTTCCAGTGATGTTCTCCTTTGAAAAACTAGCTCGAATAGCTCTCGTTCCTGCTTTTGTCGTGATGCTGTGTTCTACCTTTTTCGAAACTGCTATCAGCTACCGGGACACTCTGGGCTCAAGGAGGTTCTTTTACTCTCGACCTGGCCTACTTCTCGTTCCACGATAAATACTCCACACTCACGGAACTACACCGGCTTTCTCACTCCTCGAACACTACCGTCTACTACTCGACTTCACTTCTCGGCAGCTCAAAACATTCTGCTCTCACTTTGTCATTCATTCCCCTACTTTCTAAATATCCCTTCCAAATTCACAAATCAATCTTCCACCACCAACTCTCATTCGTAATATTCCTCAAAACCAATTTTTAATCTTTCTAAATATGCTTAATGGATTTCAAAAGAAAATATTTAATTCCCATTCTAAAATACTTTCTAACTATTTACAAATTTTAATGACCTATTCTTTTTTTCAAATGAGTCTTATTTAGCATAGGCTAATGATCGAAACCTTCCGCGAAAAACGATAATGAACTATCATCTATTTCACTGAGTTTTATTTAGCATAGGCTAATGATCGACCTTCCGCGAAGAAACGATAATGGTACGCGTCATTCACTTTGTTTATTCTAAGCACATTGTTCCGAGTTTCGTACGCTTATTCTAATCACTTCTTAAAATTACATATAACAATTTGTTGTATACAGGTTGTTTTAAATTTATATGCCCGTGGTTGAGAAAATTGAAAATATTTTATATTAAATTGAATTTTGTTTATAATTATCAAAATTTAATTTTCATATCAAATAGAAATATAACAAATCCCCGCCTTGTATTCGATAAAATTTATCTGCATTTTTAAATAAATTTTCTCGAGGCAAAACCAACTCCCTGTATATTTCCTTACTTTAATCTACGTCTTATATCCTAACTTACTATCTACTTCATGTAATTCTGTCTTTTATTCGTGATATTTGTATACATCGTGAATATTATAAATTCCTCGGATCTTTTCCGAGTTCCTGTGCCTCAACTCATAACTATTTATCCCATTTTCATTATTCACGATGTACGGGCCTTCGAAAACAGGCATCAACTTTGCGCAAATGCCCCCAGGAAGATTTGATACTCGTAATGCCCTCACGAGTACTTTTTCACCCTTTTGGAAAGTCACTGGTCTTCTTTTTCTATTTTGTTCCTGTCTTTGGATATATTTTTCGTTGCTTCGCCGTAATCTTCTCTGTACGGTTTCAATCACCTGTTGATATTCTTTTGGCTCTTGGTCTTCCCATGGCCTTATCGGCAATACACCCTTCATGATGTATTCTGGGGTCTCTTTTGTTACTGTGCTCGGAATTGTATTTAGATACCTTTCTATTTCCGCCATTTTCCTGTCCCAGTGGCGATGTTGCCCATCTGTTGCAATGCGAAGAAATTTCGTCACTTCCTGTATGAATCGTTCCGAAGGATTACTCTGTGGATGCCTGATGCTGACAAAATTTGTCTCTATTCCTCGTTCTCGAAGTTGTCCCTTGAAACGATCATTTCGGAAATACGTTGCATTGTCCAGTAGAATCTTTTTTGGTGTTCCTACTATGGCTATAAAATTGTCGATTTTTCTTAATATTTCCTCCCCCTTTGTGGTGCGGCAACTATATAATTTTACGTATTTTGAAAACACATCCACCATTACCAGAATATGTTTGTTCCTTTTAGTGGTCATAATTAGATCGCTTAACATATCTATTGCTACAATGTCTAGTTTGTTTCGGGCTTCAATATTTTTGGCAACATTTTCGTTTTTGAAATTCCGACTCTTATATTTTTGACATACATCGCACTTCTGGGTAATTTCCTTTGCAATGCGGTAATCCTGTCGGCTGATGTAATTTTCCCTAAAAACGAGCCAAACTTTTCTGCTACCGATATGCCCATTGTCCTCATGTAATTTCTTTATTATCTTTTCGGCCAATGTCTGTGTCACTAAATATAGTTCCTTTCCGTCTATTCTCTTAAAATATATGTCATTTTCTACTTCCGCTCTTCTTTTCTCTCTTTCCTCTAGGTCTTCTTGGTTTGTCCTTATCTCATTTAACGAATATATCCCTTCTTCTTGTATTAATCTATTTAGAATAACCTGTAGAGTAATTGTTTCCTTTTTTCCCGTGTCCTCATCCCGTGTTAGAGCGTCGGCTATTATGTTG
This sequence comes from Diabrotica virgifera virgifera, assembly GCF_917563875.1. Classification (NCBI taxonomy): domain Eukaryota; kingdom Metazoa; phylum Arthropoda; class Insecta; order Coleoptera; family Chrysomelidae; genus Diabrotica; species Diabrotica virgifera. The sequence continues at coordinate 114,750,071 of NC_065448.1, read as the reverse complement.
TCTTTTCCTTTTATATATCGGAACTCAAAATCATACTCCTGTAATAATAGAATGCCTCTATGTATTCTATTATTTACTAATCTATTCTTCATGATATGTACTAAAGCTGCATGGTCTGTTTCGATTGTGAATTTTGCTCCCAATAAGTAAAAACTCAATTTGTTTACGCAATATAGTACACTGGCAAACTCCAATTCTGTAACACTATATTTTCTCTCATGTGTTTTAGTCACTCGCGATATAAAACATATCGGCACTTCTTGGTCGTTTTGTATTTGAGACAGAACTCCTGCAAATTTTTGTATGGACGCATCAGTTCGGAGTATAAAAGGTAAATTGTAAATGGGGTGGTATATTTTCGTTCCTTTTGCGAATTCTCGTTTTAATGTTTCGAAAGCTTCCTCCTGTTCTTCTTTCCAATTCCATTTTATTCCTTTTTTAAGCAACTTTATCAGAGGGATTTCCTTTTGGCTCAAATCGGGAATCAGTTTTTTAAAATAATTAATCGTGCCAAGAAAACCTCTCAATGTTTTCAAATTCGTTGGTCTTGGGTATTCATCTATGAGCTTGACTCTGTCTTCGGATAATCTTAATGTTTTGGTGTCCAATTGAAAACCCAAATAAATGACTTCTTTTTGAAAAAATTGACATTTTTCAATGTTTAATTTCAATCCCGCTGTGTCCAATTCTTCCAGAATTATTTCTATGTGTTTCAGATGACTCTGAGTATCTTGTGAAAAAATTAATAAATCATCGATATAATGAACTATGAAATCTTCGTGGCGATTCAAAATGGTATGTAGAGCTCGGACGAGTGCAGCACAAGCACTCTGCAATCCAAACGGCACTACCTTAAACCGGTAGACAATACCATCAATAGAAAAAGCGGTGTAGTTTCTACACTTTTCAGCTAACGGTATCAACCAAAAACTGTGTTTTAAGTCAATTTTCGAAAATATGTGTGACCCGGTGATTCTTCCAAAAATGGCCTCGATGTTTAGAGGTGATTCATATTGTGATACAGTGTGCTGGTTGATATTCCTGGCATCTAAACATAATCTCAATTCTCCACTGCTTTTCTTTACTATCACAATCGGGTTAACATACGGTGAATCACATCTTTCGATGATTTGATCTTATTTCTTCTTTCACCTCTTGTCGATACTTGTATGGAATCGGGTAAGTCTTTGATCGAAAATTTCCCAAGTTTTTCACCTCAAATGAATGTTCGTACTTTTTAGCCACTCTGTTTTCCTCATTGATCAAATTTTCGTAGTTTCTTAACATCAACCGCAATTCTTTTTCTTTCCCTTCTCCACATATCAATTTTCTGTCTTTTTTCTCAGATTCTTCACACATGTTTACCGTGCATTCTGCATCCTCGTTTGCATATACCTCCTCTTCAAATACCACTGTTTCAATCATATTCTTTTCACTTTCATTTTTTAGCTTTATTTCTTCTTCTCCTGAGCCCGTCTCTTCTTTTGAGGAATCCCAGGTCTCCTTTGTTTCTGATACTCTCAAATTTTCTTCTTCTGGGCTCAACTCTTCTTTTGAGGAGCCACAGGTTTCATTTTCTTTTATCTTTTTCTGACCTTTTCTCCTTTTTCTTCTTTGTCCTTGCTTCGCTGCCAAATTCATTTCCACTGTTTGTTCTTTACCTGATTCGTCCGTATTTTGTTTCTCATGTTCCTTGTCCTGTTCTCTTTCTTTTTCTTCTGTTAGTTTCATCGTATTATTTTTATCCAATTTTTGTTGTGTTTCATCCATTTTTCGATCCACTTTTCGTTGATTGTCATCCAGTTTTTGTGACTGGAGTTGCATCAGTTGTAATAGTTTATCTATTCCTGATAATTCTTGCTGTTCTGATGCCATGATTGTCGTGTCTAAAATCTCTTCTTGGTCTGAATGTTCTTTTTGTTTTTTGTTGTCTTTGCTTTGGCTTCTTGTCACAGACATTTGTTTTCAAAAAGTACTATCCCCGCCAAATATGAAATTTTACTAGTATGTTACCAAGACGACTTTTTCTCACCCAAATATTATAAATTGTCAATAAATATATCAAATGTAAATATCGTAAAAATAAAATATTAAATCAGTTATGTAAAATTTGTACCTAAAGAGATCTAAAATTTTATGTTATCAAATGTAAGTATCTCACTTTTTACCACAGGCATATAAATTTTCAAATACCGGCTTTACTCTTTCTATCCTTCAAATTTGCCACTAGAAATACTTTTCAATGCTTTCCACGTTGGACGACAGTTGATGTGATCTTTATTATTGATATGAGATAATATTCTTATATGTTACTTAATTTAATCAATGTATTAATACTAATCTAATTAATTAACCAGATCACATATCAATATGTTTTCAATCTCAGGGCGAATTATAAATTAATTACTTACTTCCGTGGCTTCTAAATATTTCTTAATGGTTCCTAATCGGGATAGAAAAGAAAAGAGTAAAAAAAATACACATATGGGTTACAATTATAATCAAAATATTTTTTATTTTATTTAAAAAGGCAATCAGTGCTTAATATTTGCTATTTCTTATTATTCTTAAACATAACATTTACAAATGGGAATCTTATTTCCTTTTGGTTTTCAATTGAAAGTTTTTATTAACATTTAACTATTAGGAGTTATTAGGAACAACTCTATTTAAGTTTGATGAAGCTTTTCTGATATTATTGATTATGTTATTCAATTTTTTATGTGGAATTTAATACGAAAACCCATACATTCATGTCCAAACAAATGAGACTGACCTTTTCCTGGTGAACTGAAAATGTCCTCACACAAGACCCTTTCCTGCTATCCTTGGCTGCGATCAAACCTCGTCCTGGCTTCCAGTGATGTTCTCCTTTGAAAAACTAGCTCGAATAGCTCTCGTTCCTGCTTTTGTCGTGATGCTGTGTTCTACCTTTTTCGAAACTGCTATCAGCTACCGGGACACTCTGGGCTCAAGGAGGTTCTTTTACTCTCGACCTGGCCTACTTCTCGTTCCACGATAAATACTCCACACTCACGGAACTACACCGGCTTTCTCACTCCTCGAACACTACCGTCTACTACTCGACTTCACTTCTCGACAGCTCAAAACATTCTGCTCTCACTTTGTCATTCATTCCCCTACTTTCTAAATATCCCTTCCAAATTCACAAATCAATCTTCCACCACCAACTCTCATTCGTAATATTCCTCAAAACCAATTTTTAATCTTTCTAAATATGCTTAATGGATTTCAAAAGAAAATATTTAATTCCCATTCTAAAATACTTTCTAACTATTTACAAATTTTAATGACCTATTCTCTCTTTCAAATGAGTCTTATTTAGCATAGGCTAATGATCGAAACCTTCCGCGAAAAACGATAATGAACTATCATCTATTTCACTGAGTTTTATTTAGCATAGGCTAATGATCGACCTTCCGCGAAGAAACGATAATGGTACGCGTCATTCACTTTGTTTATTCTAAGCACATTGTTCCGAGTTTCGTACGCTTATTCTAATCACTTCTTAAAATTACATATAACAATTTGTTGTATACAGGTTGTTTTAAATTTATATGCCCGTGGTTGAGAAAATTGAAAATATTTTATATTAAATTGAATTTTGTTTATAATTATCAAAATTTAATTTTCATATCAAATAGAAATATAACAATATATATATATATATATATATATATATATATATATATATATATATATATATATATACATATTTATATATATATAGTGATTTTTTGAATAACGGCGATTCGGTCAGATGAAATAATCTGCTATTTTTTCTAGGTCTCAATATTTCGTCACTATTTGGTGACTTCTTCAGGAGAAAACTGTAAATTTATTAAGATTAGATATGGACAAAAGACAAAACATTTCATTACTTACAACTATAAGAGTGATAATTTAAATTCGTTTAACATATTATATTGAACATTGATTTGAGAAATGACTGATGTTATTTTGACATAATATTTGGGAGTTATGGTAACTGCAATATATTTTATGTTAATAGAATGTTGTCTAATATTGAAAAATTTTTTTTTTTATTTAGTGAATACGTCAAAGTAAACATAAAAAATCACTATTTAACACAGTACGGTCGAAAATATTTGTACAAATATATATATATATATATATATATATATATATATATATATATATATATATATATATATATATATGTATATATATATATATATATATATATATATATATATATATATATATATGTATATATATATATATATATATATATATATATATATATATATATATATATTTATTTATTTTTAGCATCTTATGACGTCCCCCCATGTTAAACCGTAGTCTCTCGTGGCTTCCAGGTCTTCGTGAACTCCGATATACGGTTGCCACGAGGACTTTCCCTAAAATGTATCGCAAATGAAAGGTACCACTTCCTACAATGCTTACACAAAATATTGGCCGGACGTCCTCAGTCACGTTATCTGTATAATAATATACACATTACTTGGAGCAATTGCCGTCAGGCGCGCCATGTTCGCTTGCTGTATATCTAAAATCACTTTAACGGTTTTGATGGCATCCAAATATATATTTATTCAGTTTGCGGTTGTAGTGGTCTCCGTATATTTGAGTTTATGTCCTCATGGCTTCCACTGCGCTGTTGTCACCTCAAATGTTGGAATTTAGACTTCGGATATTTTTATAATTGATTATTGTAGTATGTTGAAAAAAATATTGTTGTGATATATTAATGATACTTTTTTGTATAATTAACAATGTATTTTTTTTCACTGCAAAAATAAAAAATTAAAAAGTATGTTCATTAAAATTGATGAATTTATCATAACCAGTTGCCGAATCTGCTGGTCTAATTGCTCAATTGTAACATATTATAGAAGTGTTAAAATTGAATTCTTAATTTTTTATTACAAAACTTTTACCTCGACAGCGTAGGGTACAAGAGGACGGCTTAAGTAAAGTAAGTACAAAATTTTTAATAATATAATTTGTTCAACTAATAGGTGCAAAGGTGTCTGGAAAATAATAAAAATGTTTAAAACATTGCTTACTTATTTCATACACTCAATGTATTTTTTTATGTAAGGATATAGAAAATAATATTTTGAAAAATATTTAAAATATAGTAGTAAGTCTTAAATTTCACATTACATAAAGTAGTTAAGTCTGCTAGTCTACAAAATTAAAAACAAATAGAATACATACTTAAAAAAAATTAAAGCACTCATGCCATACCAAGCGAACTACATTCTTACATATTTTAAAAAGAAAAATCTTTAATTTTGCCCAACCCGACTAAACTATCGGCAGGTAAAAAGTCTGCAGTATGCGGGGGCCCTACTGTTGAAATAGATTAGAAAATTAAAATAAACTTATCTACCATTATGAAATTCTAATTTGACACAAAAAACTGTATCCTGGATTAAGAACAAGTGTGTAGAATACTCTCGTGAATTAAGAAGCGTTTCTACTGTAGGGTGACCATATCATAAATTTGAAAAAAACGGGACACATCCAAGCAGCAGTAGCGCACCTATAATTTTTCTCTGGGGGGAAGGGGGTTGGCTTGGGCGTCGAAATTTTTTTCTATATTTTGTGAAAGACAAGTTACATTTTCCTGCTATTATTTATATATTTTTCATATGCCCTGGGGGAAAGGGGGTTTAACTCCCAAACCCCCCCCTGGTTGCGCTACTGCCAAGAAGGGTTTGGAGCGATAATACACAAACAGGGATTGAAACACCGTCTTTTCGCTAATTTGGAACCTATAAATCCTTTTCAATTTTAAATGTGTAATTTACGTACGATCAAGACTGCGAAACGCAGAAAACTAAAAAACTACGCTAGAATGACGTGGATAAACAACCAATCCGTCAAAACAAAACAGGGAAGAATAAAAAATAGCGAGAAACACAGCAAACTCAACAAATAAAAAGAAGAAAAATGACGGGTTTCGCTGGAGGACATTAAAAAAGACAGAAAACCATCAAATATAACAATTTTACAAAAAAGTCAGATAAAAAAATACGTCCAGCATTAAAACAAGAGTACTAAAAAACAAAAAAAAGAGAAACCCTGTTTGAAGACAAACAGAGCAGCAGAATATGAGAAGAATATTACGAAAAAATGCTATTCGGTATGAAGGAAACAGATGAAGAAGAACAAGATAACAACGAAGTAGAAATTTTCACCGAAGAAAACGTACAAAAACAAATATTAAAAACATAGAAAACGGAAAAGCAGCAGAAGAAAATGAAATAACAGTGGAAAAAAATACAGAGGAAGAGAATTACATAAGGAAATAAACCAGCTAATACAACAAAAAATATGAACAAAACAGACTACCAGCCGATTGGAACGCAGATATTATAGTAGGTACCTATATACAGTAAAACCCCGCAAATCCTAACTAATTGGGGGGACAGCCTGTTCGGATTCCGAAAAGGTCGGATTATCCGAAAGTTAGCCTAACTAATAATTGAAAGTTTACTTTTTCGTTGATTTTGAGTCGCTGTGCCTGTCTCTCTCCCTCTTCCACCCATCTCAGATTGATGTCACTGATGCAGAGCCAGTGTCATCATTTGTGCTTAGTCGTTAACTACATGGCTTGATTTCTAATTTGAATAAGCTCCATTTTTCCCCGTTCCCCTATACAAGATGGATCAGAAAACTAAGAAGAAAGTGTAATTACAGAATGGATTGAAGCTGACGACAAAGGGAGCGAAGAATTTACAGATGAATACATTGTAGACTTGGTTCAACCTCAAGGCAACCCTAATGACTAATGAAGATGAAGAAAGCGAGGAAGAAGTTTCCCTGTCATATTGAGTGTCACACGCAGATGCCACTAAAGCTCTGGGTGTGGCTCTACGTTACTTACTTACTTAGTCCTAAGCCTTTCTACCTTTAGGTGTAAGGCTGGTGGAGTTGAGTTTGGCATTGTAGTCTCCATGCTTTCCGATCTTGCGCTAGGTTTCTTGCACTTTCCAATGTCAATCCCTTCTTCTCGACTTCTTTCCTGATTTCATCTACCCACATAACTCTTGGTCTCCCTCTTTTGTTTTTCCCCTGCACTCTCGTTTCGAACACTCGTTTTGTTAGCCTCTCGTTCGACATTCTACACACGTGCCCGAACCATCTAAGTTGTCCTTCTACTATTTTTTCATTGATTGGTTCTAGTTTTAGGTTTTGTCTAATTGTTTCGTTTCGTATTTTGTCTGTCCTTTTTCTGTTTGCTATTTTCCTCAGGAACCTCATTTCCATAGCATTGACTCTGGATTTTTGTCTCCCCGTCAATGTCCATGTCTCGCTGCTATACATGATTGTTGGTCTAACTACTGATTTAACGACTGCCGTTTTTACTTTTTCCGGTATCCCTTTTTTCCCAAAAAATGTTGTTTTCATAGTGTTAAATAAGCTTCCTGTTCGTCCCATTCTCTCGTTTATTTCCATGTCTTGTTTACCATTTGATTCGATTATTACTCCTAGGTATTTAAAATATTCCACTTGCTCTAGTTGTTTCCCGTCTAATTCTATTGCGTGTGTCTTCCTCGTATTTGAAATTATCATTGTTTTTGTTTTCTCTGTATTAATTTTCATATTTATGTTTGATAGTTCTTCTTCTAGGATTTCAAGATTGTTCTGTAAGTCTTCTCTGTTTTCTGCTATCAATACCATGTCGTCTGCAAATAGTAGCTCCGATAGTTGAGTCTGTTTCATTTGCCAGTATCCTAATGTTAGTTTTCTCATTCTTCTCTTGACTTTCTTTATCGCTTCATCCAGTACCACTGAGAATAGCAGTGGACTCAGCACGCATCCCTGTTTGACGCCTTGACTTGTAGAAAATTCTCTGGATTCCTCGTTATTGGTTCTTACTGTATTTGTATTATTTTTGTACATATCCTTTATTACTTCTATTATGTGTCTGTCGACTCCCCTTTCTGTTAGTGTCTTCCAAACGTCCTTTCTTCGGATTCTGTCAAACGCCTTTTCCAGGTCAATGAAGCACATATGTATCTCTCTATTTTTCTTGATTACCTTCTCACTTACTTGTCTTAATGTGAATATTAGGTCTTGCGTGCTTCTGTCCTTCCTGAATCCACACTGTGTGTCTTCCATAGTTGTTTCTATTTGTGTTTTTATTCTTGTCTCTAGTATTCTTGCTAATACCTTCCCAGGGATACTTGATATGGTGATACCTCGGTAATTATTACAGTTTCTCTTGTCTCCCTTTTTGTGTATTGGTAATATAATGTCTTTCTTCCAGTCCTTTGGTAATTCTGCTCTATTTATGATATCATTCATTAGTTCTTTCATGCTATCCATTCCCTCTGTCCCCATGAATTTTATCATTTCCGGGGTGATATGATCCTTGCCTGGTGCTTTGCCCAGTTTTACTCTTTCTATTGCTTTCTCTAATTCCTCTCTTGTTATGGATTCCACTTGTTGTTCTTCATTCCTTTCTTGTATCTCCCCTATGTTGTCCTTGTCTACATGAGTTAGCTCTTTGAAATGTTCTCTCCATCTTTCCATTATTTGTTTTTCTTCTGTTAGTACGTTTCCATTCTTGTCTTTTATATTCGGCATCGTGTGCTCTTTCTTTTGTCTGAGTTGTTTTAATGCGCCGTAGAAGAGTTTTTGGTTTTCCCTATAATTTTTTGTCATTTTTTGTCCAAATATCTCCCATGACCTTTCCTTTCCTGCTTTCACCGCTATTTTAACCTCTTTCCTTTTTTCTTTATATGCTTCGTAATCTTCCGGGTGTTTTGTGCTTAGGTATCTTTTCCATTTGTCTTTTTTGTTCTTTATTTTCTCTCGTATTTCTTCCGTCCACCATTCTGTTCTCCTCATGTTAGTGTTTGCTATTTTTGCTTTCCCGCAAGTTTCCTCAGCTGCTTTGATTATGCTGGTTTTTAGATATTCCCATTTTTTTTCTATATTTGTATTTTTTGCCCTACCTTTCAAAGTATTATCTAAGTTTTCTTGGAATTTCTTCTTATATATTTCCTCTTTTAATTTGTAACTTTTTATTTTTTCATTTACTACCTTTCTTCTCTTTTCTTCTTTTTCCTCTGTTGTTCTCATTCTCATTATTACTAGATGGTGGTCACTGCCAATCTCCGAGCCTCTTTTCACTTTCGTATCCTGTACTCTTTTCCATTTGTTGCTGCTTACCAAAAAGTAATCTATGATTGATTTTTCGTTTCTGCTGTCTTGTACTCTCGTGTATTTGTGTACTTCTTTATGTTTAAATTTTGTATTTGTTATAACTAGTTTATTCTCCATACATATTTCTATTATTCTTTCACCATTTCTATTTAGCATTTCTTCTCCTTCTTTTCCCATGCACTCCTCTATTCCGCTGTTGTTGTTTCCGACTCTACCGTTTAGATCTCCCATTACAATTATGTTTTCTTCCCCATTATCAATTTGCATTTGGAGCTCCTCGAAAAATTTATCTTTCTCTTCCTTTCTTGCATCTTCATTTACTCCGTAGGCTGTTATTATTGTCCATATTTCTTCGTCCATCAGTTTAATTTTCACCGATAATATTCTCTGGTTAACATATGTTTCTTCTATAACGTGTTGTAGTCTATTCGGTGCAATTATTATCCCGACTCCTTCTTTTGCTCTCTCTTTTGTATCCGCTCCTACCCAAAGTAACCAATATCCTTTGTGTATTTTCTTAAGACCTTTTCCTTTCATCTTCGTTTCTGTTATTCCTAGTATTTCTATTTTTTGTCTTATCATATCTTCTACCAGTTCTTCCTCTTTTCCATTGATGCTTCTCACATTCCATGTTCCCATTTTTATCTCTCCTTTTTTCTGCAATCTAGCTTTCCCCTTTTTCCTATTTTCATCCTTGTTTACCTTTGCATCATCTTTTTCCCTATCGCTTTTCCCATTCATTGCCTTGGTTGTCATTGTTGTGGGTCCGGTCTCATTATTTTCTTTTAGTTTTTTGAAGTCCCTTCCCCGATATTTCTGTGAGTTAGTATAAGTTTCTCTTTATTATGGTCCCATTTCCACTCCTTTCCATTAATCTCCAGTTTCATATATCCTATCTTCGTAGTATTACCTTTGTCTTTTTCTTCTTTTGCCATTTTCCTAATTTTTGCTTGTATTTCCCTTTCCTTTCTTGTTAAATCTGATTCTATATACACCTTTTGTCCCTGTAGATTTTTCAGTTTTCCTTTGTTTTTTAGTACACTCATCTTATCCGTTAGGTTTTCCATTTCTGCTACAAAGATTTGGTCGCCGATCTTCACCGCTCCTCTCAGTCTGACCTCTAATTTCAGATTTCTTCCTATGAAGTGTTCTACTGACTCCTTTACAGGCTTTCCGTCGGTAGCATCTAGTGTTAGGCCTTTTAATACTATATTATTTCTCCGTCTATCTTTTTCCAATTGTTCTATTCTATTGTTTGCCATTTTTAAACCTTCTTCCAATTTTTCGTTTTTTTCTTTCAGCTCCTTAATATATTCCATCGTTTCTTTTTGGTCTTTCCGTATGGTTCTTATTTCTGCCATCATTTCATCATTTTTCCACATAACTTCCCGCATCATTTTTATCATCTCTTCATTTGTGTCGTTGCTTTTATTCGGTGTTCGTCTCGTCAGGTTACTCTTTTCAAAATATAATTTATCTTCTTTATATTTTTTCTTCTTAGATTCTTCGTCGCCACTATCAGATAGTTCTTCATTCTTTCTATAGGTTTCCTTTCGGATTGTTCCTGTTCCGCCACTGGCCATTTTAAATTAAATGTTAACCTCAGCACTAATATAAATATTATTATTATACACTTAGAAGTTTATTTTTATTTCGCACAAGAACGCTTTTTAAGTTTAACGATTATCGATAACGATAGGTCTTTTAAAAAACCGGTGTTTTTATTGTGATAGGTTTCGAATTCGAAATTACCTTATCGCCAATACACCTGCCACACGACCTCTCGCCTCGCTTGCCAAACTCGAACTACAGCTACGTTACGTGGAGCATAACTCTGCTGCATTACCAGTAGATGTAATGTTTATGTGTAAATAGAATTAGAATTAAACAATGGTTTCGAATTCACCTGTATAAGTTGCAAGTTGGGAGGGTCAGGTAGTAAAAAAGTTACGAATTGGCCGGTGTACATTTTGATTTGAAAAAGTTTGTCATTAAGAGTTACGAGTTGGCGCGTGTCCATTGGAAGAAGGAGAATGTCACGGTTAAAGAATTTAAGGGACTGGTTTAGATGCAGTTCTATAGAACTCTTTAGAGCAGAGGTGGATAGATTAAAGATAGTGATGATGATATCCAACCTCCGATTAGAAGACGGCACTTGAAGAAGAAGAAGATATTAGATTTTACTGATTATGCCGCCCCCTTGTGATGCCGCCCGATGCGGCTGCTTCACCGCATGAACGGCACGGCCCTGAAAATTACAGTCTTTTCGTTTAAGTCGCTACAGGTAAAAATAAGTAATTAAATATCTTATATCAGATAGAGTATTCATTTTTAGTAGATGAACAAAGGTTTAAAATGGCAGTTTTTGAATTTTGGTACGATTATTTGTTGCTTCGGAAGTTGCAAAAATAAACTTTTGCAAAAATAAACTTAAGACTGATATTACATGAAAAATTGGGTCAAACAGTCCATGTTCAGTCCAGATATAACAAAAAATTTCAAGGTGATTCGTCAATTAGTTTACATTTTATTCAATTTGTTTAATAAAAAATCCTTTTCTTTGCAATGATAAAGCATGCTTTTCTTCATAAAATAATAATGATACAGCAATTTTGTGGAAACTACATGAAAGAAGAATACTTATGTTTTCAAAGTTTTTAAAAAAATAATAAAAACTCATTTTTATCATTCCGAAAATATTTTAGTAGAGTAGAGTCATTTTTGGCTTATAAACAATTTGAATAACTTTGTTAGTATTGACTGCAAACTAAATTAATCGACTAAGGGATGGAAAAAACCTACCGGTTATAATCTAAACCCAGTTTTTTTAATTCGAAACAACCGGTTTTACCGGTTGTTTTTTTGTCCCGGTTATAACCGGTTTTTTTCTTTTTAAAGTAATAACCATTGAAAAACCGAATAAGTTGCCTGTGGAAAAAAATTAATTTAGAGAAAAATGAAGAAATTTCTATATATTTTCGATCTTAATCATATAATATTATAAATAATAAATGCGAAGTAATTAACCCAAACAACCATAATTCAACTTTTATTTACTAATAGAGAACTGGACGAAAGTGTCACATCAGCTTTTATGAAACAATTTTGAGAATAGTTACATATTTAGATTAATAAATATTTCAAAGACTGGTGAAATGGTGCATGTGATGATAATATTTACATAAAAGTATGTGATCTGCTTGAAATCGATATTCCAACCATCATCAGCTAAAAAATTGTTTATACTTGAGTACTTGAGACTCTTGTATAATGTGAATACCGAAATACGATTAGGAATCTCCATTATGTAATTTTTAAACAATAAATAATTCTTACGAAATAAATGGTAGGTATTATACAAACGTATTAAAAAATATTACCTACTGAAATTTTTTGATGGCAATAGAGAAGTAAATACTGAATTGGTTTATCGAATTTATTTTGTAAAATACCTATAAGTCATTTGGACATTTTTTAAAACTTGATAGATCCAAGGGACATTTTGATAGATCGATAGGATCATCACTTTTGGGAATATCCCAATTATTGACAACGCAATATACGCCGACGCCGTCTACAACGAGCGACGAATCAGAGATTGGGGTACTCTGGCCCATTTTTAGGGTAACTTGAAAGCACCTGGGAAAATTTTTATAGGTTGAATTGGTTGGGGAATTTTTCGGGAGGAAAATTGAGCAAACTAAAGTGCAATATAAATGTAACATTATAACTTATTGAGTATTTGCTTTTGATTAAAAAAAACCGAAAACCTGTTTTTGGAACAACCGATTTTTTGACCGGTTATAACCGCCAGGTTAAACCGTAAGTTAAAAAAACCGGTATAACCAAAAACCGGTTTTTTGTTCAACAAGCGCCATCCCTAGACTTTAGGATTTAAAAAGCTGGTACTTTTACATTATTATTATATTATCGGTTTATAACGTTCTTCGTCTTCCGATACCTGTTCGCCATTCCTCTCTGTCCGTACATTGATCTACTTGCAGACCTCTTTCATCCATGGCTTTGTTTATTCCTGTCTGCCAACTTTTCCTCGGTCTACCTCATCTTCTTCTATCTTGCAGTTTCCATTTTTGCCCTTGTTTTGGGATTCTGTCTTCATGCATTCTTTATACGTGACCAAACCATCGTAGTTGTATTTCGTTGGTTTCGTCATTTATTGTATGTGTGACCTTCATTATTTCTCGTATCCGTTCATTGGTGACATGTTCTCTTCTTGATCTTCCTGCAGCCCTTCTCCAGAAATCCATTTCGGTGACCTCTAACATTCGTTTTGATTTTTCCTTCATATGCCATACTTCGCAGCTGTATGTTATAATGCTTTTCACTACGGCGTTATAGATCTTTTTCTTGTTTTGGTTGTTTACCTGCTTGTCCCAGAGTACTGAGTTTAGGAGCCTAATTGCTTTCCTGCCCTGAGTGTTTCGTTCTTTAACGGCTCCGTCTAGTGTTCCCTCATTCGTGATTTTCATATTCATACCCAGGTATTTATATTCGTTACATTTACTGATTGTTTCTCCTCCTTCTATAGTCGAGGAAATGAAGCATTTTGACTCGCAATTTTTTCGTCCAGCATGGATTTACTTGAAATTTTCACAGAAGGTAGGGCGTAGGGAATAGGCCAAGGATCATTTTCTATATCATGCCGCTGTACGCTAAAAGCTTGGGGTGGTTGCCACCCCATCTCGGGGACGGGAAATTTTTATTGCATTTTAACCATGTAAATCGATGTAAAAAGTAATTCTAAGAAAGAAATGTTTTTTACATTTTCTTCGTAAAACTAATATTTTTCGAGTTATTCGCGCTTGAAAGTAACAGTTTTTCGACGAAAAAATCGACTTTTTTAGAGGGTTTTTTGAGAATACCTCGAAAAATATGCATTTTATCAAAAAATACTGTAGATATGAAAAATTTATCTTTTAGTAACACAAATTACCCCTGTAGTTATCACATTGTTTTCGATGTGTACTTTTACATAAATGTTAAAAAAAACTTTTACCTTGATTAATTACGGTCAAAGTTAGGCACTTTTTTTTATTTAATTCACAGCTAGTTTCTTTATAACAATTAAGAAACCTAACTAGCGCTATTTTAAAGTTCAAGGTATGTACATATATAGTTTATGTGTAAAAGTTTGAGTAAACTTGAACAGAGTTGTTAATATATCTTTAAAAATGACGTCCTAACGAAATCGACTCGTGGTCTGTGGAGCGGAATTATTAAAATCCGTGCACTCAAAAAATGAAATTAACTTTTCAAAGATATGTTGCGCTTAATATCTCCGGAGTTTGTTGATGGACTTTGATCATTATTTTTTAAATTTATATATACCTGTAGTTTTGTAGAGTATGTTATGTACACATATACCCACCTAACAATACAAAATGTTATGTATACATATACAAGTATATGTATACATATATAATTTCATAAAAATCGTTCAAGCGGTATCGGAGGATTATGGCAACTAACATTACGACAGGAGAATTTTATAGATGTAAATAAATAGATAACTATTAAAAAATAGGGGTTGGTGGTAGAAAGGTGAAAATTAAGGGTTGTATATATTTTTAATGGTACATAATATAAAATGAAGGTAGACAATTTTCTCCAAAACAATAAAAAAGTGGCAGGGGGCAACCCCCCTTATAACGTATGGGTGTAAATAATAGATTACCACCTATTTTCAGTCCTACAGAATATACGTGTAAAATTTCATAAAAATCGGTCAAGCCGTTTCGGAGGAATATGATAACTAACACTGTTACAGGAGAATTTTATGTACATAGAAGTAACTGTGAATTAAATAAGTAATAAAAGTGGCTAACTTTGCTCGTAATTAACCTAGGCGAAAAGTTTTTTTTTTGAAAATTCGTGTAAAAATATCAGCTTTTCAAATCCCAACGCAGATTTAGTCAATATGTTAATATGGTTGTTAAAATTGTTTAGAAGCCAAAAATGATTCTACTTTCGTAAAATGTTTTCAGAATGCTAAAAATGACTTCTTATTGATTTTTTAAATAAGTTAAAAATATAAGTATTCTTTTTTCCTGTGGTTTCCACAGAATTGCTGTATTATTATAATTTTCTGAACAATAACATTGCAAAAAAAGCTCTTTGTGATAAACAAATCGAATAAAATTTAAACTAATTGAAAAATCGTCTTCAAATTTATTGTGCATTATGGACTGTTTGACTCAACATTTCATGCAATATCAAAGTCTTAATTTCATTTTTATAACAATTTTTTTATAAGTTATAAAAATTTTTTTATTTTCGAAATTTAGTTTTATTTTGAAATTTCCGAAGTAACAAATAATCGGATCAAAATTTAAAAAATTTTAAACCTTTGCTTATCTACTAAAAGGTGAATAATCTAAATAAGATATTTAATTACCTTATTTTTACCTGTAGCGATTTAAACGAAAAACTGTCATATTTGACCCTTATTTGTTAATTACTAAAATTCTCGTCCGAACTGTGACGGGCATTGTTGTATTTATAATGTAATAGGTATAACTCCAAAAAACCCATTTGCAACCTGGCTGGTCAAGTGTCCCGACAAAAACCTTATTTTTCTGGACTATTGCAACTAAGAGAAGAAAGAAAGAAACTTAAAAAAAAATGTTACAAAAAGAAGCAACCGAAGAAGGAAAAAGCAGTAGAAAGGAAATACAAAGAAAAAATATAGCGGTTAAAAAGCAAGCCAGGAAAGACAAAAGATACTATGTATATGATATGGTAAAAATGTCAGAAAAAGCTGCGCAAGAAAACGACCTGAAGATACAGTACAATATCATCCGAAATTTGACAGGGAAAACACTAAACAGTAATAAACAAATCAAAGATAAACAAGGAAATATAATTAAATCAGAACATAAAATAATACAAAGATGAAAACAACACTGCGAGGAAATATACTCCAAACACCAGATATAGACGAAGATAACGTAATACAGGAAATAAACATTAGAACAATTGAAATTACGAAAGAAGAAATACAAAACACACTGAATCAACTAAAAAAATGGCAAAGCCGCTGAAAGCGACAACCTACCGATAAATTTAATAAAGGCGGGCGCAAACAAATTAGTAGAAATGTTACACAAACTCAAGATATGGGCCGACCAGGAGCTCCCACAGAAATGGAACGAGGGTGTAACCATTAAGACACCAAAAAAGGGCGATTTAAATAAATGCGAGAATTGGCGAGCAATAACACTGCTAAGTGCCACATTCAAAATAATGTCAAATATCATATTGAATAGACTGAAGCCAGAAATAGAAAAGAAACTAAGACTAAGAAGCAACCAAGAAGGCTTTCGCGCAAAACGCTCCACTATCGACCACATTTTACTCTATCAGCACCTCTGTATCTTGTACCTGTACCGCTGTATCTCCTGTACTCTATAATTATCTTGGAACAAGCTACTGAATGGCAAAAAAATATAAACATAATGTTTACTTTGACTTTGACTTTGAAAAGGCATTCGATAGTATAAACAGAGAACAAATGTGGAAGATTCTAAAACTATATGGACTAGCGATAAAATACATCAACTTAATCAGACTATTTGACAAGAAATATACAGCCAGACTAGAACATGCGGGAAAAATGGTAGTAGATGTAGTTATACAAAGCGGAGTTAAGCAAGGATGTGTGCTATCCCCGACATTATTTCTAATAATAACGGACTGGATCATGCAGAAAGTAAGCAATAATAAAACAGGTATTAGATTGAAATTGCATGACTAGTTGGAGGATTTGTAGTTCCCAGATGACATTTTTCCCCTAACCGAACATAGCAGCCATAAGCAAAAGAAGCTTGCAAAATACTCCAGGGTAATGGGCCTGAAGATAAAGACAAAAAAAAACAAAACTTAAAAAACAGCAACCAAGAAACTAAAATTAAAATACAAGGAAGGCAAATACAGGAGGTAGATAACTTTACATATTATCTGGGATCAACCATGGAAAAAAAGGCGCTAGTAGATCAGATGTAGAAAAAAGGATAGTAAAGGCACAATATGCACTCATTATATATTCATAATGCATTAAGGAAAATCTTGAACACACGCGATATATCAGAATTAACCAAAATCAAAATATTTACAGGAAGAGACAGGAAGAAACAACTAGCAAAAAATTAAAAACCTTTATAAATAAATCGTTGAGGAAAATCCTAAAAATATACTGGCCAGATAAAATAAAAAACATAGATCTACGGAGAAGAACAAAACAAGAGAAAATAACAGTCACGATTAAAAATAGGAAATGGAAATGAATTACACGGACTCTGAGGAAGGATCGAAATAATATAACCAAACAAGCACTCGAATACCAACCAGACGAAAGAAGAAGAAGAGGAAGACCTGATAATAGCTGGAGAAGAACTGTAATAAGAGATCATGAAAGAATTGGCCTGAGATGGAGAGAAGTCAAACAGAGAGCGAGAAACAGAGAGCAATGGAAAATACTTGTATAGCAAATTTCGAAAGAATAAAACAGATAAGGATGCGCTGGGAAGGGATTACAGGAAGAGAGAGAGAGAGAGAGAGAGAGAGAGAGAGAGAGAGAGAGAGAGAGAGAGAGAGAGAGAGAAACAGTACCGATTATTATCAAAATAAAATTTAATAATATACCTAACCTAACTTATCGAAAGGCTCATCAAACAATTATTAACTTTAAAAAATAAAAATTTGTCAAGGGTATATAGTGGTATTGTTAAGTATATTACAATATAACTTATTCCATCGAAATCTTCCGAAATACATAATCTTCTTCCATAGAAATAAAATAGAAAATCTAAAAGTTAAGAAAATACATCATTCATAACTACACCCAAGAAATAAGTTTTTCTAACCTGATTTAAGAGTATAAAAAAACGAAAACAAACAATTTACAGCAAATCCTTATCGTATATCCGAGCAAAACCACCTAATTGGCAAAAGTTATAAATAGAATTTGTCTGGGTTCTACAACTAAATTTGCACTTAAACACGACCAAGGTTAAATATTTTACTTGATATTATAAGTACGTTGTTGCCAGTATAACGGATGCCAAAGCGAGCGCTAACTGTATGAAATTATTCTTGTTAATATACACGCTGTATATTGATCGGAAGCCACGAAGAGTCAAAACTATACAGAAGCCACGAGGGACGCAAATACAATATATATATATATATATATATATATATATATATATATATATATATATATATATATATATATATATATATATATATATATATATATATATATGGATTCCGACTTTAGGAAGCCAAAAACGCTATATCGCACCGGTCATACGAAGCCCGACACCTCCTTACGAAGCCCGGATTCGGGCTTCGTAATTCTTTAATGTTATTTCCCCAAAAAACGTACTTTACACCATCTCTCGATATTTTAACCAAGCTCAGAACATGTGAATACGCTTGGGCTTCATATATATTCGGACAAATTTTAGAAATGTACCATAGGTAGCTCTGAAATCATGATTAACAATACGAAGCCCGGGCTGCTTATGCCTGGAATTATTATCAAAACATACACTCGTAGTTCATGGTATCTACCACCAGTTTGCGCTGCGAAAAAAAGTATATACTCTGTAGAAGTTCAGCAGCGTTAGGAAGCCCACATTGAGCTACCGATTATAAGAAGCCCTGAAGTTTGGCAACGTTTTTGCGTATTCCTCAAAGTACTATTAGCTTGTAAACATTTTTATTATTACCTGGCAATGCACATTTTTTGTATTTTTGGGTCGTTCATCGTCATTAATCTTGTGTACTAAGACTCCCGAGAACAGATTATGGTAATTCTTAGCATTACCTGTACACAGTAAGATACCGACAGAAAAAAGATTTAAAAATTGAATCGCAAAAGAATTATTTATTTTAATTGATACAATTAATACAAATTAATACTTTGTATTACTAATTTACTATTTTAGTTTGTAATAAGCCACAAAATTTGCTACCAAATAGGAAATTAATATGACAAATTAAATTATTGTTTTTTTTTTATTTAAAAAAGGTTAATGCCTCGACAACTAATGGCCATTGGCATGGTAGGTACGGTAATTTTTAACAGTTAGGTACCTAGTGTAATGTGTAGTGTATGTGTGTGTGTGTGTGTTGAGTAAGTGTCTTGTTACTTTGCAAAGTTGACGTCATTGTCTTTGCAAAGAGACGCTAACTGTATCCGAACGTCTGCGGTTCCTCCGGTGAGTACCGATCCCACAAGGACAGAAACTATTTTCATTTATTAATTTATAATAAATGAAACATTTCTGACCCTGGTGAGATTCGAACTCACAACCATTCGGATTATTCGATCCAAAGGTAGGCGCTCTTACCACTCAGTCAAGGACGGGGTTAAAGTTATTATTATTAAATATTACTTTATAAAATTAAAAATAGTCATTCTTATGAATTATGCGTATTATTCTGATTCTGATACGATGAACACTTGTTTGATGGGTCTGAGCCACACAATTGAGGGTTAGGCCACTGTTTCATTCGTATTTTTAGTATTTGTCAAGGCAACAATACATTATGTAGTGCCATATTGCCAAATATAGAGCTAGATTGGTAGACCACTGTTGAACCATATATCCAATTTTTCTGCTTTTATTGATGTATTAATATAAAAATGCTCAATTTGTGGACTGTGCCACTGTTGCTCTGAGCGCCTCATTTAATACAAATACAAAATATTTAATACAATAATGCATATAGATTTTCCCTTCGGAAAAAATTAAACAATATAGATGTTTTTTAATTTCATTAAGGGAATGGGCACGTAGTTTCTGCTGAAATGCTACTCAAATGGAATTCATTTTTTTGTTCGAATTCTGAGAAAACTAATAATTATTTTTGAAAATTTTAAACTCAGAATAAGATATTACGTTATTAGCGAGGGCCGAAAGTCCCTGAGAACTTCTATAATGTTTATTTTAATAAGTTACAGGGCTAAAAAACTAAAAGAAAATTTAGTGTGACTTTTAATTTCAAAATATCTCATTCAAAATAAACTTTTTATTTATTGTAAGAGACTTTCGGCCCTCGGTAATAATTTAGTCTTTCATTTTGCGTTTAAATTTTTCAAAAATATTTATTGTTTTTTTTTCAGGATTTGAAAAAAAATGAACACAATGTCCGTGGTAATATTTTCCAAATCTTTGTCAGTCAGACAGTGACAATTTTAAATATTTGACCTGGCATTGGGAAAATTTTCAGTTGTTGATTAAATAATATTGATAATGTGTTTAATAAATAATTGATTTAAGACGTGAACTTAATAAAAAGTTATTTATTGTTTATTATTTATGGAAGATCCAAAGCAGAGAATACACCAGGATATATTCAGTGATCCAAGTATTGTGTTGTTACAGATGTTCAAAATTGTAAGCGTTTCATAGTAACAATATATTATTAAAAAATCACTTTATCACTTTTCCTCTTTTCTCGATTGATTATTAGCTTTTGTTGTACAGTAGATAAATTATTACTGAATACATAGGTAGTGAAAAAATTATCAGTAGTAATTGAACAAGAGCTCTGAAATTATCGAATTTTTCCCGAGTGACACTTTGACAGTATTAATTTCACGACCCGAAGGGGAGTGAAATTACGTCAAGTGGCACGAGGGAAACAATTCGATAATAATTTCAGAGATCGAGCTGCAATTTGCTGCGATTATTTCATGAATAAAACTGTTTAAAACCAAAATTTTATTGTAATTTATTTATGTAAGTACAAATTAGTACAATTAAACACACAGTTGTTATAAATATTTGACGATTGAAAGTCATCACTTTTATAAGTTTTAAAACAGTAATTGTCATTAATGTCACTGAATGTATTTTTTCACAGCAACGAAGGGCATCTGACGTAATATACTTGACGATGGGATATTATCAAAAATGATCAATTTAATTTGTATTTCTGTAGCTTTCTATTGGTCGGAAATATGAAATAATCATATTAATTAACTGAATTAACAATTAAGGCAATTAATTATACTAGTAATAGTTATCCAAGAACATTCAAAAGCCATCTTTACAGTTAATGATGAAATTGTCAAGTAAAGTTTACATATCCATACCAGTGACAATTTTACTACACGTAATTTGCCGTGTAAAGACAGAAAGAGTGGGGATAGCCTTAAAATATTTGCGAATTATGTACCGATGGCCCTAAGAAATGTTTAATAAACAACATATTAAAAAGTTCTACTCTAGAAGTGGGCACTTAATTTTTTATTAAACAAATGAACTGCGAAATTAGATGTTTCTTTAAATAACCCCGAAAATATAAATTTTAGAAAAAAACTGACTTGACTTGAAAAATTCAGACTATTGAAAAAAACCTAAATATAAGATTAAAATTTTTATAAAATTAAATCTGTAGCTTCTATAATTTTTTATTTATAACGCTAAAGTCACCCTTCTCACAAACATTGGCGCACTGTAAACTAGCGAAGTGCACGGCTGAGTTATTTCAGTGTATTTCTCTAATTAATGGATCAAATAAAATTTTACAAATTGGACAAGAAAGAAGGAAATTAAGAGAAGGAACAAGAAAGGATAGCTTAATTGGAAAGAAGAACAATTAAGCTATCTTATGGTTATAATAAAAAGAAATAAAATGTATGGGCATAAGTACGGTGTGGGCTGAATTTTGTTTAAACAATATTTAAAAATGTGTAACTAATAAAATTTTTCTTATAAAGCTCTCAAATTTGCACAACTTACCTTTCAAACATCTTACTAAACAATGTTTCATTCAAAAAAATGCCAAAAATTTAATTCATATGATATGACGCAAAAATGCAATTTTTGAAAACTTTTACGTAAGTTTTAAGTAAAAGCGTAGTTTACAGAATTACCAGCACTTTAAAACGGTATTACTCAAGTTTGAAAAGATTTTTTATAGGTGATTTTTTAAAGCATTTGATGTATTTTTAAAATTTACTCAATAATTTTATTTTAGAAATGAAACTATGAAACTATGAATGAAACTATTCCTTTTTGACAAAAATTAAGAAAGATAACAAAAATGTACCTAATACAAAAACCGAAAATTACCAACTAAAAAATTGTTTATAAAAAGTGATCAAAAATGTTTTCTCTAAAACTTACCTAAAATAAATTTAATAATAAGCTTGAACAATAATAAATTTTCAAAAAAAAAATATTTTTAGCTCCTAAACATTATGTCTGCGTAACTTCGAACCTATTAATAACTTTTTTATTACCAGTTTTACGAAAAAAGTTATTCTTTATAAAATACTCTGCATCGTATATGATCTCAGATGCAACCATCAAATATCAAATTTTATTAATTTTACATACGAGGTTTTACATACGATTTTACATTTTGACATACGAGGTATGTAAAAAAATATGAATTTCACTCAAGAGTAAAGTACCTTTAGATTTCACAATATCGAAAATTGTTATTAAAAAAAGTTGTTTGGAATTACAAAATATGTTTCACTGTTTAATTACATTCTTCTAAATGAGATATTGTGAACTATAAAGGTATGGTGTTTTTAACAGTAAATGGTCGAGTTCAATTAGTTACCACTATAAACATCCTGGAATAACCGATAATAGTATAAAAGGTCCGGTTTCAGGTAAAATTTAAATATGTTTTCTGGTACAATTTCTTTGCTTTATTATGGGATTACCGTCTAGTCAGTGTTAATTGTCAAAAGACCAACTCTGTCTACCTCGGTTGCTTATCGCTCCGGGTGGGTCTTAACAATGGACCAGGTCAGATAAATTTAATAATATTTACGACCGCACTAATTGAACTCAACCATTTACTGTTGAACAAACCATACTGAACTGTTAAGCAAAAGTCATATTTTTTACATACCTCGTATAAAATTGAAAAAGTTTGATATCTGATGGTTGTTTTTTGGACTTTAGACCAGAATAGAGTATTTTATGAAGAATAACTTTTTTTCGTGAAATTAATAATAAAATAGTTGAAATAATTGAAATAAAATAATGATGATGGGTATCCGTAATTTGAGAAAACATTGAATTTTTTTTTTCAATTATAATGATGTAATTATAATAAAACATAGTTTTTAATTCCCAACAACTTTTTATAATACCCATATTTTGATATTCTGGAATATAAAGGTACTTTACTCTTTAATAAAATTCGTATTTTTGACATACCTCGTATACAATTGATAAAACTTGATATCTGATGATTGGGTTTTAGATTTTAGACTATGCAGAGCAATTTATGAAGAATAAACTTTTTTTCGTAAAATTTGTAATAAAAATGTTTCAAATATGGTTCCTTGCTACGCAGACATAGTGTAGAAGAGCTTCTTTATAAGCATTTTCAAATTGTAATGCCATATTCGGATTCAGCATAATCAAAAACAAAATAGAAACAAAATTCAACGATATTTTTAAAATTATTTTAAATTATATAATTTAACATGATTGTTTGGAATTAAGAACTATATTCTGATATGCAATTTCATCCTTCTAATGGAAAAAAAAATTTGAAAATTTTTCTAATCAACATTATTTTTAGTTGTTTATTTCAATTATGATACATATAGATATTTGTATAACAAGGGAGGAAAGTGCTTCTTTTCCTCCCGAGAATGAAGTTTACTGCCCGACGCGTAGCGGAGGGCAGTAATCATTCAAGGGAGGAAAAGGCAATTTACTCCCATGTTATACATATGGTTTTTCCACCTTCCTCAAATAACAAGTCATTTTTTCATTTTTACTTAATTTATTTATGTAACTAACCAACAAAATTTATTACAACTAAAACTAATAAGTACGTACAATATAACTGTCAACTGTCAAATATAAGTCAAAATAAAAATGTAAACATTGTTAAATCAAAATAACAATTTACAGTTTTTTACCATTCTGTGAAATACAGAGTGTTTTATAAATAAACGTTAAAATGTATACAAACTTACGTAATAGAAAATAGATATTGTACAGGGCGTCAATAAGTTATATTTTTATGAATGAAATACCATGATGTCACTTTTACTTTTCTTCCCTAGGGAGGAAAAGTACAACTTTGCTCCCTACAATCAGGTCCAGAAAAGTATACTTTCGGTAGAGGTAGGTGGAAAACTCTTTTATTATTCATTTTACGAAAAACAGTTATTCTTTATAAAATGTTCTACAGGGTCTAAAACCTAAAATACAACCGTCTAATATCAAATTTTGTTAATTTTATACGAGGTATATAAAAAAAATATGAATTTTCCCAAGAGTACTTAAATAATATACCCTTATTTTTCACAATATTGAAAATTGTGCTTATGTAAAGTTGTTTAGAACTAAAAACCATAATTAACCCGCCAGTGGTCGCTATATGAGATTTTCTCTCACGGTTTCAGAAAATTGCACAGAATTTTTTTTCTGGGAAATTATAAGATCTGTAGTTCCTTCTAGTCTCCTAACTATCCTCCCTCGACAATCTAATAGAATCGTCCGCTTAGATAGTGACTCAGTTGACCTAATATCACCCAATTGTTGAGTCAGCGCGCTTCAAGTGAGACATTCTCTCATCAAGCGGCCACCCGCGTTACGAACTGTACATAAAAATTAATTTTATTTTGGCACTTAAAACCTAAAATAATGTAAAAAAATTGTAATTGTCATCAATCAATTTTTCCAGAGCATTCTTGTTATATTTGTGTGCTGTGCCGTAAATTATCAAGATACGGAGATTGATTAATATTGGTTTAATTCCGATTATTTCTTTTTATTTTATTATATTATTATCTATATTATGTTACATTTTTTTTTCTTATTAATAGTTAATAAAAAAAGTTTAAAAACTGTTTTAAAAACTTTATTTTGTAAAAAAAGGTAAAATTTGGATATGTGAGAGAAAATCTCACGCGCGACCACTCGCGTAACAATCTACCTAGCGACCAATGCCGGGTCGCTAGGTTGGGAATCTATCTTTGGTTGGGAAATAAGCCACAATTAAATTGAAAAAATAATTTTATTCGCGTTTGGACGCCCAAATCGGATGTCGTTGTCAAAATATAAAATATTACTAATATTTACTCGGTAATATTTTGTATTTTGACAAGGACATCCGATTTGGGCGTCGAAACGTTAATAAAATTATTTTTTCAATTTAATTGTGGCTTATTTCCCAATCAAAATAATTATAAAAATGCCACAAGAAAATAGCTTCAGAACAACACTAAAAACCATCTTCCAATATTCCATCCTTCTCATTGAAATATTCTGAACTATAAAGGTACTTTATTCTTGATCGAAATTTATCTTTTTTGACATACCTCGTATAAAATTAATCAAAATTGATATAAGATGGTTGTATTTAAGGTCTTTGGCCATGCAGAACTTTTTACAAAGGATAACTTTTTTTCGTATAATTAATAATAGACCAGTAAGGATCTGTTTTTAGATGGATGTGAGAGGTGGCATTCAGATTTTTGCGGATAAAGTTAGGTGATAACTTCGATATTAATAATTGATTAATGCTCCGTCTCAAATATGCCCGGAACATTAATAAAAAAAATAAAATATTTAAAAACTTCAAAAAATTTCGTTTTTTTTTCTAATTTTTTTGCTTATAACTTTAAAACGATTCATTTTGGAACAAAGTCGTATAGGAATAAAACAAAGGTAATTAAATTTTCTATCAGATGCGATTGGTTAAAAATCTCTTAATTAATCACCCTTGCTGCAAAATAGCAATAAATATAAAATAAGGGGGCAAAACAAGCCTGTTATTATTCAATTATTTTCCATCACTTAGGTTACACTTGGAACCTTCCTAATTCGCTTAGAAAATTTTTGTAATGTGCTAAAACCGTACACAAAATTTCATTAAAATTGACTTACTAGATTTTGAATAATAATTTTGCAATCTAAACTTTTTTTAAAAAATTAAAATTTTTTAAAATCTTGCACAACAAAAACTAGTGTATACAAAGATTGGTCAATTTTTTTACATATAAAGAAGCACTCCACCTATCTAATGCACTTTACAGAATTAAAATCGGATTGTTTAAGAAGCCTCAGCAATGTTTTAAAGTTATAAACAATTTTTTGGCTTATAAACAAATTAGTCCTGTGGCCAGGAGGGGGTGCTGCGGGCTCCTTTATTTAGATGGACTTACCCAAGATTTTTATGTACTTTTTGACCCGTGGAACACGATTTTTTTGGGTAACAGTTGATCCGGATGTCAATAAAATTGTTATAAACAAACAACTTGAGGAATTACATAACATCGATTTTTCGCAAAATAAAACACTTTTTTATATTTCTTGGGTAAGTCTAAGCAAAAAATGTTCTTACAAGTTTTTTCGTAGGATGCATAGTTTTCGAGATAAACGCAATGGAACTTTCAAAAAATCGAAAAAGTGCAATTTTTGAACGCGAATAACTTTTGATTAAAAAATAAAATAGCAATTCTGCTGACAGGATTTGAAAGTATAAATCAAATTATACCGGTTTTAATTATTTGCATTGCTAAAAATTAATTTTTTATTATTAAACAAAGCTATTTGTTTATAAGCCAAAAAATTATTTATAAGTTTAAAACATTGCTGAGGCCCCTTAAATAATCCGATTTTAATTCTGTAAAGTGTATTAGATAGGTAAAGCACCTCTTTATATGTAAAAAAATTAAACAACTTCTAAATGGTCTACTTTTTGTTCAGAAAGATTTTAAAAAATTTGAACTTTTTTAAAAACATTTAAATTGCAAATTTATTATGCAAAATCTATTAGGTCGATTTTAATGAAATTTGGTACACAGTTTAAGTATGTTACAAAGAATTTCCTAAGCGAATTACTAAGGTTCTAAGTACCACCGAAGTGGTTAAAAACATTTAAATTGCAAATTTATTATGCAAAATCTATTAGGTCGATTTTAATGAAATTTGGTACACAGTTTAAGTATGTTACAAAGAATTTCCTAAGCGAATTACTAAGGTTCTAAGTACCACCGAAGTGGTTAAAAACATTGAATAACAACAGGCATATTTTGCCCCCTTATTTTGTATTTATTGCTATATTGCAGAAAAGGTAATAAGTTAAGACATTTTTGACCAGTCGGATATCATACAAAATTCAATTATCTTTATTTTATTTCTTTACGACTTTGTTCCAAAACGAATCGTTTTAAAGTTATAAGCAAAGAAACAGAAAAAAATCGACGTTTTTCGAATTTTTAAATATTTTATTTTTTTTATTAATGTTCCGGCCATATTTGAGAAGGAGCATAAGTAAATTATTATTAACGAAGTTATCACCTTACTTTATCTGCAAAAATTCGAATGCCACCTTTCACATCCAAAAATAGACGTTTTTTCACAGATCCTTACTGGTCTATAATAAAATAGTTATCATAATTGAAATAACTGAAAATAATGTTGTATATCCATAATTAAAAAAAATTCAACTTTTTTTTTAATTAGAAAGATGAAGTGGCATATTAGAATATAGTTCTTAATTCCAAACAACTTTTCATTACAACAATTTTTAATATTTTGAATAATAAAGCTACTTTACTCTTGAGTAAAATTCATATTTTTTCCAGAACGTCTATAGTCGTCTAATTTCCATTGATGTAATGTGACACAACGTCTATATACGTTGAATTTTTCCCTATTCTACTTTGCAAAATACATATAGTGTCACAACACTTGCTTATACATTTGACGCAGTGTCCGACAACGTGTTAATTGGACACACTGTACAAAACAATTATTGTTATTGTTTAAACAAATAATAAACAATTAGCGGCAAAATCTGTGAGTAGAACTTTTTACTTTAACATGTATATAAACTAACAAAAAAAGTTTTAGAAAAAGATAATCTTGTTTGAATTGCTCCGAAACAATGCATCTTTTCGTTCTATCTTGACTCTTCTAAAATGCTTCGTATAGATTGCTGAATAGAATTGGGCTTCTTATAACAGGCAATATGACGACTTATATACACATATAAGGATCTCGTAGAACAGTCGTATTATTTAAACGTAAATTAAAACATGGCAACATCGTCGGGCTTCGTATAATGCGTAATCCATATACACTGTGAACGCGTTTATACGAGTGGGCTTCGTAAGACTGTAGGAATAAGACAGTGCTACAATCCCCCTACCCCGTAAACCGCGGGCTTCCATTCATCGGCAGGTTGTAGCGGGCTTCCTATCATTTGTGAGCCATATATATATATATATATATATATATATATATATATATATATATATATATATATATATATATATATATATTTGAAACGGGCTGTTCTATTTTAATTTCTTGGGGTTGAGAGCGGACTGTATTTCTAATCGGTTGGAACAGCCACGGTGAGCAGACCTAGAATCACTATTCGGTGTAGGTATCTGCTCGTTTGGGGTAGAATTAAAAGGATGGCTAAATATTATGCCGTTTTAATCAAGCGAAGAAAATTATGATTTTAATTCTGGTAAGTTACTCATTACTATTTGTTCTTTGATAAATATTCTAATATTTTTTTTTATCTTATTGCATTGTAGACATTCTTGAAAAAGGAAATAAACATTTCCGAAAGCTCGAATATTAGACAATAGTATACTTTAAAGCCCCAATTTGACTTCAATACCCAAAAAATTTGTAAAATTATATATATATATATATATATATATATATATATATATACGAATTTCTCTATTTTTGAGTATAGAAGTCAAACTGGGGCCTTAAAGTACACTATTATCCAATATTCAAGCTTTCGGAAATGTTTATTTCCTTTCTCAAGAATTTCTACAATGCAATAAGATAAAATTTAGAACATATGTATGAAAGAATAAAAAATATTAATGAGTAACTTACCAGAATTTAGATTATAAAAGAATGTTGATTACAATTGTAGAAATTCTTGAGAAAGGAAATAAACATTTCCGAAAGCTTGAATATTGGATAATAGTGTACTTTAAGGCCCCAGTTTGACTTCTATACCCAAAAATAGAGAAATTCGTATTTCCTAATAAGTCAATTAAGATACTATTTGTATATATATATATATATATATATATATATATATATATATATATATATATATATATATATATATATATATATATATATATATATATGATTGTTAATATGTAATGACTGTTGGAATTGTAATAAAAATTTTTTTGGGGAATGCAGTCAATAAATTTTTGGGCTATTCAGTGAAACACTTTGAACTTATTAGTCGAGCTTTCGAAAATTTTATTTTCTTTATCAAGACTATTGCTCGTGGTTACAAATTAATAATTATACAACTTATATAAAAACATGAAAATTTCTTAAAAGTAATATGTAAACGTAAAAGTTTTGATAGTATGTCAATTCGACATCAATCAAAAAAATGTCGTTGGACTACTATAATAATTCGATTATTATAGTATTATATATTATTATAGTAGTCCAACGACATTTTTTTTTTGATTGATGTCGAATTGACATACTATCAAAACTTTTACGTTTACATATTACTTTTAAGAAATGTTCATGTTTTTATATAAGTTGTATAATTATTAATTTGTAACCAAGAGCAATAGTCTTGATAAAGAAAATAAAATTTTCGAAAGCTCGACTAATAAGTTCAAAGTGTTTCACTGAATAGCCCAAAAATTTATTGACTGCATTCCCCAAAGAAATTTTTATTATGTATGTCATTATTATTATGTATGTATGTATTATTTAGTATGTCAATTCGACATCAATCAAAAAAAATGTCGTTGGACTACTATAATAATTCGATTATTATAGTATTATATATTATTATAGTAGTCCAACGACATTTTTTTTGATTGATGTCGAATTGACATACTATCAAAACTTTTACGTTTACATATTACTTTTAAGAAATTTTCATGTTTTTATATAAGTTGTATAATTATTAATTTGTAACCAAGAGCAATAGTCTTGATAAAGAAAATAAAATTTTCGAAAGCTCGACTAATAAGTTCAAAGTGTTTCACTGAATAGCCCAAAAATTTATTGACTGCATTCCCCAAAAAAATTTTTATTATATATATATATATATATATCAATCAAATGAAATAGAGAATGTGGAGAAATCCCCTTACGAATAATTCACACATCCACCATTTTGGGTTGGGAAAATTTTTTGAATAGAATTAAAAATCCAAACACTAGTTCTTAGAAATGTGTTTCGCCCTCTTCAACCTCTCTGGGCTCATCGGTAAGGATGAGAGGTTGAATATCCTTAGACACATTCCACTCAAAAACAACATTCGAGACCAAGACATAGCAGAAGCGTAGATTTGATTTTGAATTATTATAATTATTATAACGTCTCGAATGTTGTTTTTGAGTGGAATGTGTCTAAGGATATTCAACCTCTCATCCTTACCGATTTTTTTTACCGAAAAATCAGGAAACTCAACACGCCTAGGATTTTCTGTTAAGATCAACAGATTGGAATGTTTCCGAACTAAAATTAGTTTTGAAAAAAGTAATCCCCAATTATCGCTACATACATACTTCCAAGTGGACAACATCTGACATACGAAAGTCTGTATTCTGCTGAGTTTGTTCCTTATAATAAAAGGTGAACAGTTAAAACAGTTGTTGTTTTAAAGAGTCTTAAAATCCTTGAAGTCATTTAGTTACTTTCATTTATTTTCTACAGAATACTGAATACCAGTAGCACGCCGCGGTTTTACATCGTTCCATGGAGTTAATACTTTTATTTTGCTGGATATTAAGTGTAAACAACTGTTTAGCTCGGAGCTACGGAGGGACTTAATACACTTTAACGTTGCATATCTTAGGAACCACATTAAATAGGATTTTATATCGTATCGCATATGAAAGATGTGAAGTGTGTTATGTAGAAAGTGAAATAATACAATTTTTCAAAAAAATGGTGTTAATACAGTTTAGCTCTGAGGTACAGAATTTAATTGAACTAAACTTGGGGATTAAAAATACAAGATCTTAAATATTTACTAATTAATGGAACAGATCTTGCAAATATTCTCGAAGCATTTCTTTCGCTCAAGCCTGTCTTTAGCCATTTTAAACGACGTTTTTGATTCTGCTAGTAGAGTAAAAACATGTTTGTTGGATATTCTGACAGTTGTGCTTTGGCATTCCGGCACTATATAGTACTTATATTAGGCAGATTTGTTTTCAATTTTGATAAAGTACAGTGAACTCTCCCTTGAACGGACAGTAGTCGTTCCGCATAAAGTGTCCGTTAAAAGGAGGTGTCCGCTGAAGAGAAAAAAAATATGTTAACTTAAAATTTTTAAAAATAAGTGCATGTAGGGGTTATTCACTATATTTTGACCCTCCTGTAAACTGCTTTATTTACAGAATTAGAAAAAATATTAAATGCAAAAGTTTTCGATTTTTAAATTATGATTTTTTTACTTATATATTATACTAGTGACGTCATCCGTCTGGGCGTGATGACGTAATCGACTATTTTTTTAAATGAGAATAGGGGTCGTGTGATAGCTCATTTGAAAGGGTATTCAATTCTCTATTCAGTAATATAAACATTAAGATAATTATTTATACGGGGTGTCAAAAATTTTTTTAATTAAATTAGTTAACACAAAAAGAAGAATGTATGTAATTTATTTATTTTATAGAAATAAAAGTTTATTGCACAAATAAATATTGCTTTTTGCTTAAATTCAATGTTTAAACTGCCAAGAGGCAGATGGGTGGCAGCTTGAACATTGAATTTAAGTGAAAAGTAATGTTTATTTGTTCAATTAACATTTATTTCTGTTTTCTGACAGCAGTAGAATGTATTTTGAATTAAATAAATTACATACACTCTTCTTTTTGTGTTAATTAATTTAATTAAAAGAATTTTTTTTGGACACCCTGTATAAATAATTATCTTAATGTTTATATTACTGAATAGAGAATTGAATAACCTTGCAAATGAGCTAGCACACGACCCCTATTCTCATTTAAAAAATAGTCGATTACGTCATCACGCTCAGATAGATGACGTCACTAGTATGATATATATGTCAAAAAATCATAATTTAAAAATCGAATAACTTTTGTATTTAACATTTTTTTCTAATTCTATAAATGAAGCAGTTTACAGGGGGGTCAAATTATAGTGAATAACCCTGTACATAATGTAAGTATATGGGTGGTTCGCCAAAATAAGCGGCATATTGTGTAACTCGCTTTTTTCTTAAGTCCTTTACATACTGTGTTTCAAGTTGTGTTGCCAAAATTAAGTTATACAATAGATGAATGTACGCCACTTAACATTAATTAAAAAAATAGTATTTTTACAAGCATTCTATACAATTTTAATGTCAAAATATCAACTCCGAGGCTGTAACCCACCTTGGTTTTTGATTTGTTTTATGGTATTACACACTGAAAAGTTACAAAAGTGCAGATTATTTTATCAATAATTAATTAAAAACGCAATGTAATTTAAAACTGTGAAATTAATAATTTTCATTTTTAAAATTAAACCATAAAAATCTACTACTAAAAACTGTAACCAACTTTCTGCATCAACACCGAGGCCTCATGAAAATATATGAAAATTTAGGCCAAACTGCACTATACTGTATGGCAGGCAGCTTGACAAGAGAGGAACGCTTCAGTCTAACCCAAATTGTGGAAGAAAGTGGACGAACATTATATCGTTAAGCGATAGAAAATTTTTCAAGGTGTCTTAAGCTAAGCGTATGTTTTTATAAAGTCAACACCGAAGCCTTCGTAAAAGCTTAATTTTGCTAATTTTTTAATATGTTTTTCTTCTAAGTATACGCTATAAAGTTTTTTTGACACAGGATGAATACAGCAGAATTATTTTTAATGTTTTGTAGAAAGTAGAATTAAAAATGTATGAAATCATCAACACCGAAGCAATCAACTCCGAAGTCCAGTCGTGCCTCGGAGTTGACGAACGTGCCTCGGAGTTGTTTAAAGTGTGTGAATGGTCATTCTTAAACTAAAAAATACAATTTAAATTTAGTCTGATATAGGAAAAGGGTTACTGGGTAAGCTGTCAAAATGTTTCGGTCGGTTTGGTAATTATCTTCTTTTTAATGCTCGTATACACTGGAGTACGACGGAAAAATGAAGGCGAAAGCCCCCAAAATCGTTAAATAAAGATTATATGAAAGAAAGTAATTTTTTATGCAGCTATGCTTATTTCTGTAAGAATATACCATTTTGGGTAGTCTTCTCTAATGTTGATAAAAGAGACATCTGCTGTCGATGTATGCACATTATGTGAAAACATGGAGCTCATGTGTGGAAGCGGATAACAAATAATTATGTTGACATGGAGAAAATGGAGAAAAGGCAGAAGAATGTGTAGAAAGAAATGCCAAAATTGTGCTCAAAAGCAGATTAGATTTTTGAAGTTTAACGGAAAAGACACGGCTACATATTGGGAAGTTTTGTCAACACGAAGGCGGGTCTAAATCAACTCCGACGCAATTGATATTTTACCTATTTTTCATGGTTTTCTGTAGTACTTTATATCAAAATGTAAGTGTTTTGTATAGTTTTATTACATACCAGTTTTCATTTAATTGTTACGATCATAAATTTCAATTAACAGAGAATTACGTCAACACCGTGGACACTTGTCAACTCCTAAGTCACAACATTTCCGTTTTTCGGAAAATATTTAAAAATTATCTCTGCTGGTATCATGGGTAAGTTGAATAGTTCATTTTATAAAAAATATTTAAAAATCAACTAATTCTAAACCAGGTTTTAAATTAAATTTCTCTACCTCGAAATTGCCGTCTATTTTGGCGAATCACCCATATACATATAAATAGAAATATTAGTTTAACATTAGATAACACAAGTTGTGGATGAGACGCAGCATTGTCTAAAAGGAACAAGAGAAATTTTAGATTTTTTCTCTACATTCTTCTATCAAATTTATTTAGCCAGTCTGTCATGATTTCCCTTGTCATTTGTCATTCACGACTTCTTATTGCTGTACCAGGTAATTGTTCTGCGTGTAAAACCTTGAACCACCGTGGACTTTTACCATCTTTTACTGTTCCCGGTTACCAGTGGCGTTTCTTTGTCCACCATCATATTGGTGCAAAATATAATTCTGATCCTATCTTTAGAAGCCTTACCTCCAGTGCATCTTTCTCCATTCAGGTAAGTTTTCTTAGGTAATGCTGTAAAATCTAAAAAAAAATAATCCCGTCTCAGTTGTAAACCACTAATAAATATACAGCAGCTGCTTCGCCACACACAGATTTGAAGGAAATATATGGTGTCGCTTAAAAAATTTCTCAAGACATCCACCAGAAGCTTTCACTTCAACGCTTAGTTCCCTTGCAACTTCGAATGCATTTTCTTGAATAATTTTACCAGAAACAGGAATATTTTTAGACCGCACTTTACAAAATCAATCGAAAACAATTATTTCTAGGTCTATTGCAGCACCCTAATCGACTTTTTCTTCCAAACTTAAAACTTCTTTTGGCGAATCGCGGACCCCATATTATTCACGTTACAAAAACACTCATGAAAATACAACTACGTCTATTGAATAGGGTTAATCACACATTTCGGTTAAAATTCTTAAATCCTTGTTCCAGTCAAAACAATAAATTTAATGAATTTCTGGTGTCGCATTTCTTTTATCGACGGACACATACATTCAATTTTTATTACTTAGTGTTAATAATGAGAACAGTATCAAATATCACGTCGTAGACATCTGTGTTGATTTGAAATAATAAATGTATTATACACATTTATACTGCAAAATATTTGAAAAAACTTTTTTTTACTGTCCGCATTTTCCTTCATTTACTGTCCGCGTCCGTTGTTGAGAGTGTCCGTCTAAGGGAGTTAAAGGGTGCAGGTTCATATATCGCCGAATGATTTTTGTTTTAAAAATCGTCCGTATAGAGGAGGTGTCCGGCGAAAAGAGGTGTCCGTTAAGAGAGAGTTTACTGTATATTATACACTAAATACAATAATATAAACACCGAGCAAACAACACAGTTATTCAACACGCAGAACTAGCAATGGCAAAATCATTCCATGCAGTAGCTTACCGAACGGACGAACGAAAACAGTGGTTGGTGACGTCAGACCCCAGCTCGCGCTTTGAAGTTGTTTGAAACGGAAATTTTGGGCGCGGAACTTTGATCAGTTGTTGTACGTACATCATTCACTGTTAAGACCTAATATTTTGAATATAACATTTTTAAACATAAATTAACAATTTTATGCAAAAATATTTTTATGTGCAAGTTCCCTATTGTGGAGATGTATACATCCCTGTCTGACACCCCGTTCTGGATGAAATTCGTTTGAAAGTGTGTCAAGCACTTTAACTGATCCAGTAGTGTGTTCCAGGAGTAAGATTAGGTATAAATGGAAAAGAGTAATAAAGAGTTTTTATGGGATTATTTACAGTGTTATCAGTATTAGCTTGAGCAACAGATAAGGGGTCAACTGTATTCCAAATATGCAAAGAAGGAGTGTTAAATAATAAGTTGTTTACTAATTTCAATGGGTATGAGTTTTCAACTAAGATGTTACAAGAAGATCTTTTAAAATTACGTACGGCCATAATAATATATACGGCATAATAATACGGCATAAAATAATTTTCATAAATGTATGCTCATATTAAAGCATATTAAATCATCTTTCAAACAGTATATCCCTTTTTTATCCGAGTAACAGTTTCTGACAAAAATATAGTTTATGTTTAAAGTAGGTCGATTTCTATGCACTTTAGTTTAGTTCTAATTTATTCTATATCCTCGACACTCATTTGCTTTTATGCGTACGTTTTATTTATTTTTCTCTCGTTTTTCTTCTAGACTTAGTAATACGTATATCATATTTTCTTTATTTCATTATTCAGGTATGTTGGTAAACATGTACATACTAATTTTCCTTTTTTCTTCCTATTTTTGAATTTTAAGCGTCATTAGCTACATCCAAACATGAGATAATAGCAGCAATAAAAGTAAATCTTGTCCTTAAGGTATAATAGAGTCCGTTATAAGAAAAACAAATTGCCAGATATTTTCAAGGAACATAGGGGTTGCAGTAACAGAAGTTAAAACGACGATATTTCAGCTCTAGCAGGGCCAGGTTGAGAAATACGACTCGAGGGACCACTTGGCAGACTGCTTCGGCAATATTTTCTAGCACTTTCTTATTAAAACAGTTGTGTTAAAGTTGAACTAATTTAAGAGTTTGTAGTCGTAAAGAAGGAGGTAACAACCCTTGAAGAAACTGGACACTGATGTACACATCTGCAGTAGTTGCTAAGATTTCTCGCAAAGTTTTAACTACTTTTGCGCTAACTATATGAGACTCATTTGAAATAAATCGGTATTTAATTATTTTGTATTTGTTACCATATATATATTAAATGTAGCTTATAGATCGAAATATATAATAATTAAAAACCCAATAGATTTTTAGATGAATGAAATGCGCATTTTTTTAGATAATATTTGCATATCGACTATAATATGTATGGACCTAGGTATATTTGAATCATAAGAACGTACCTAGTAGTCGGTCGCCTGTATGCAAAAGAATAAAATTTTAAAATATATATTTTTATTGAATATTTTTATAGAATATTTTTTGAATAATATTCTCTACTCTTCATTGCACTTATACATTATACTAAATAACAAACAATAATTTAAACTGTATATTCTTGTATACAGGGTGATTCTTTCAGAGCTATAATTAGACGTTCTAGAGAAACTAAACATAATGAAACCACATATCTGTACTAAAACTTCCTTATTTTAAATATAACGCCCTGTACACTTGTGTCCACGAGTCTTTACCCGTGCGTTATTAATACCTGACGAGATAAAACACATACTTTTTATCTAGCATCATTCTCTTCCACGTATGAAACTAATGACAAACCAGCTACCGCCTGTTATTAAGTAAAAACACATGTTATTTTTATTAACGATTTAGCCTCAGTACATTGAAAAGAGATAGGTACAAAAAAAAGACGATTGGGGATGTTTTCACATTTTAAGTACAATTTCTGACGTTTTGATTTGTTTACTTTTGTGACTGTCAGTTTGTTGAATTTTTTGCTGTTATTTTGTTAAATTTTTTCATTTTTAAGTTTTTTATAGTATACAAACAGTTGCTTTCACAACTAATTTTATATTGGAATTTGAAATTTTATGGTAAGTTTATGTTATTTTACGATTAATTTTGACAACGTACAAAGCTAACCTCATTGACACATTCCGCCAAAGTGAATAAAATAACAAAAAGAAAATATGTTATTGAATTTTTTTATAAAAATTGTTTATTTATTTATTAATCAGTGATATTAAAAGAATTTATTAAGCTACTTCAAATGTAACTGTAATTCTGCACCAAAATTTGAAAGCAAAACTTCCTTTGACATTTTATTTTTTGATAACGTCAAATTTTAACCCCTAATCGGAGGAGTAGCTACTTACTGTCACTTGATTAGGGATTGCAATCCAGCTGCATTTTCAATCCAGCTGGATTTTTTCAAGATTGGCCTGAATCCAGCTGGATCCAGCAAAATGTGAAATCAAAATAAAAACACGATTTTAATGTTTTTTTTTTGTCTGTATGCTAAATTTCTAAACAGAAACATGAATTATTTAGTTTTTTGAAAGTGATACCTTAAAAACATAGGCCTTACCTACGCACAGAACTGCACATATAGCCGGTTGCGGAGAAAGCCCTCACGTCCTCTGTGCTGGTCGGTTTTAAGGTCATCATATAGTCATAGACCATTGACAAACGATCGCCTTTCACTCCTTCGGTCTCATAAACCGCCATTTCCTTTTCCAAAATCTTTTCGTAATCTTTTTGAGAACCAGTTTTTTTTTTGGCTATAAATGTTTTCTATTTCTCGTTATAATTCAATCTCAAGTTCTTGTTCCAAAGTAAAATTCACGGGCTCCGGATTAGTTGGCCCATCTTCTTCCATTATCTCTTGCACTGGTTCCACAGTTACTTGTTTATTTATACGAATCAACAAATTTTTCATCTCTTGTCGCATTGCATTCTTTTTCAGCATGGGAAGTAACCAGGATTGTTTAGTCCTTCGTCATACTTCTTTTGATTTTGTAAATACACTAATGTACCTGTAATCTTATAGAGGCGCCCTTTCGTGATTCTGTTGCGTAGTGCTTCCGATAGACCGGCATTAAGGCTAGAGTCCAGGCTATTTAATTTGTCTAACACATTGCCTCTTGACAAATTTCATGGTTGTGTCGGCCGTTATCAAAGTGGACTCTATTCTGCAAAGAGCTTCTACAGTCGGTTAAAAGTGGCGAATAACTCATTGATTATACAGGGTGTAACAAAAATACAGGTCATAAATTAAATCACATATTCTGGGACCAAAAATAGTTCGAATGAACCTAACTTACCTTAGTACAAATATGCACATAAAAAAAGTTACAGCCCTTTGAAGTTACAAAATGAAAATAGATTTTTTCGAGTATATCGAAAACTGTTAGAGATTTTTTATTGAAAATGGACATGTGGCATTCTTATACAAGGAGCATCTTAAAAAGGAGCAAATTTGTGCAGCCCATAAAAATTTTATGGGGGTTTTCTTCCCTTAAACCCTCCCAAACTTTGTGTACGTTCCAATTAAATTATTGTTGTGGTACCATTAATTAAATTCAATATTTTTAAAACTTTTTTGCCTCCTAGTATTTTTTCGATAAGGCAGTTTTTATCGAGTTGCGAGTTCGTTTTTAATATGTTTACATAAAAAATTTATGGGGGTATTGTACCTTAAAACCCCCCAAATGTTTGTGTACGTTTCAATTAAACTATTACTGCGGTACCATTAATTAAACACAGTGTTTTTAAAACTTTTTTGCCTCTTTGTATTGTTTC
Source organism: Diabrotica virgifera virgifera (assembly GCF_917563875.1). Classification (NCBI taxonomy): domain Eukaryota; kingdom Metazoa; phylum Arthropoda; class Insecta; order Coleoptera; family Chrysomelidae; genus Diabrotica; species Diabrotica virgifera. The sequence continues at coordinate 114,710,934 of NC_065448.1, read as the reverse complement.
GATAAGGGACCTTTTATCGAGATGTGGCTTCTTTTTTAATATGGTTCAAAATATACCTAAAAATGTAAATCATAAATATATTTTCATGTTATTACCAAGTCTCCATAACCGTACTTAACCATATACAAATATGTGGTGGATTTGATAAATATTCAAAATATCTCGATAAAAACTGACTTTTCGAAAAAGTACTAAGAGGTAAAAAAGTTTTTAAAACATTGTGTTTAACTAATGGTACTACAATAATAATTAAATTGGAACGTACATAAAAGTTTGGGGGGATTTAAAGAAACAAAACCCCCATAAAATTTTATGGAATGTCCAAATTTCACTATAATTTTTTCTTAAGATACTACTGCCATAAGAATGCTACGTGTCCATTTTCAATAAAAAATCTCTAATAGTTTTCGATATATTGGAAAAAATCGATTTTCATTTTGTAACTTCAAAGGGCTGTAACTTTTTTTATGTGCACATTTGTACTAAGTTAAGTTAGACTATATCGAACTGTTTTTGGTCCCAGAATATGTGGTTAAATTTATGACCTGTATTTTTGTTACACCCTGTATATGTCAATGTATATCAACGCTTTATCGATGCAAACTTTTAAGCTATAGAAACTTTCCAGCATACTGAGTTACTGCCAGCGCAATAGAATGACAAGATGCCCACTCACGACCGACAAGACCGACATATCCGAGAATCAATTTGGCTTTATGCAGAGCAGATCAACAACAGACGCAATTTTCATTATAAGGCAGTTGATGGAAAAATACAGGAGTAAAGAAACAAACGCTCATACGGTATTCATTGATCTTAAGAAAGCATATGATAGAGTCCCTCGAGAGATTCTGTGGTGGGCACTCAATAAGAAAGGAGTCCCTGGTGCATATGTAAAGATTGTGAGGGATATGTATGACGGAGTAACGACTAGTGTTAGGACAGGTGTGGGAGACTGATAAATTTCATGTGAAAGTAGGATTGCACCAAGGCTCGGTGCTTAGTCCGTATTTATGCTCATTAGTTTTGGACCAGATAACAGCGAAACTATAGGGTAACATTCCATGGTGCTTAATGTATGCTGATGATGTCGTGTTAGTAGGAAATAGTGAAAGAGACTTAGAACAAAAACTGGAACAGTGGAGGCAAGCTCTGGAGGAAAAAGGTTTAAAACTTAGTAGGACAAAGACAGGGTATTTGGAATGTTCATTTAAAGATGGAGTTACTACAAATAAGATGATATCTTTGGATGGTGAACTGATTGTAAAAAAGCAATAGTTGTAAGTACCTGGGATCGGTATTACAGAGTAATGGAGAAACATATGGAGATGCATGCAGTAGAATTAGGGCTGGATGGATGAAGTGGAAGGAAGCGAGTGGTGTGTTGTGTGACAGAAAAGTTCCAATGAAGTAGTGATGTTGAAAAAGTAGCTATTCGTTACAAAGTACTCGTTACTTACGAATACCGAAAGTAACGATTACTATACGAAGAAGCAAATCGTTACTTTGATTACTTTGATTAGGTACTCTAATTACTTCCTACTTCGTATTCGTACCAACACAGCCGTGTTGTATCTACAACCGATTGATATCGGGCAGGACCGGTATTCCACGAGTGACGACGAGTGTTATCGGTATGCAGAGGGCACAGATTACAGATGCCACCCTTGCCACAGATGTTCAGCAGATAATTTTATGATGACCACTTTAAAGATTTTGGGACTAATGTACCCGAATATTATTATTATTTTGCTCTTTTTAACTTCATTATTTATACTTAAATATTATTATTTCGAGATAATTAACCAACCTTTATTCGCGCCAATTTTTTGTGATCAAATACTCCCGCACGGTGCAGAAGACCGGGTCCAAAAATATGGGTCAGCAAAATTAAAAAAAAAAATTTTGCAAAATTGTGTGCAATTATATTATTTAATGAATATATGATCATATAATTTTGTAGATATGCGTTTGAGTCAACATTATATTACGTTAATCAAAAGTAACTTTGTTCATCATTATCTTCATGCGTTTTCTCGTCAGTCAATACTTCCTCAAATAATTTTAATAATATTTGCTTCTCCTTCTCGTAATCCATATCTAAATATAAATAAACAAATATATAAACGTTGAAAATAAGAAAAAGATCTTAAATTACCTTAATACTCGCACACGGTGTGGCGCACCGTGTTTGCCTAGTAATAAAAGTACAATATTCTTTTTTACACTGCACGTGGACCATAGTTGACTGACGAATGAAGAGGTATATGCAGCAGCAATTCAAAATCTCCACTACAATCAGAGTTACAGGAATTTATTTATCGGGCCGGTCTCACACACCGTGTGCGAGTAACGGAGGGTTAAAAAACATTAAAAAATTTTCTCGTTATCAAAATTAATTGCTTCAATATCCGAAATAACAATTTTATTTCCAAATTTGGTTAAATAGCACAGTAGAAATTAAATCCTTTTCATATGAATCTGTACCGTTTTGGATAGACGTTCAAAATTTAAAATTAGGAGATGGAATACAAATATTCAAAATTAAGTAACAACTTTTGTGTTTAACCGGCTTTGTATTCCTCATTCGTCCGCCAATAGCCAATGTCGAAAGATTTTTTCTGCTATAAACAAACTTATCAAAAGATCAAAACCACTATGATTTTGTAAAAGAAAACGACCACTTTAGGCCGGAAAAAATGTGGAAATGATAATGTTTCTACACTATACCTAATCAAAAACTTTAATTTTACATGCATGACATTGTTTTTATTCATTTTGTTGTTTCAATATATATTCTTCTTAAAGTGCCTTCTCCTCAATGGATGTTAGCTACTACAATTGCAAACTGTTGTCTGTCTTCAACTGTTCTTAATAAGCTGTTCAAAATTTAACCCTGTTCATTGTCAGATGATTCTTAGTCACGATAGTCTTTTTATATATGCTAAGATAGTCTTCATATGCCTCTCTCTCGATCTTTCCTTTACTAATAGTTGAGCATATTGGTACTTATTGTTTCTCAGTATGTGGCCTAGGTATAATGTTTTTCTGAATCTAGATCTAAAATCCTAATACATAGATATCTGCACGGGCCGAAGAAAGTTAAAATTTATAAAAAGTAGAATTTATAAAAAAGTCATGTTTTGTGTTTTTATCATTTTTAACATAATAAATTTCATATATTCTAGCATTCAACCATCTCCTATTTTACATATCAAATCATTTTTATCCCTTACAGATCGGTGAAGGTCATTGTTATATCGGATCTTATATACCTACTAATACAAATACAAAATAATATGTACTGAGAAATGAGATTCTCGATATGATTACCGCCATTACCGGTACTCAAATACAAAAGTAATCATAGTAATCAAAGTATCCTACTAATACTAATATAAAATATGTACATACTGAGAAATGCGATTCTCGATATGATTACCGGTACTCAAATACAAAAGTAATCAAAGTAACGAATACTATAAATGATTACTTTATACAAAAGTAACGATTTGTAACGAATACTCGAAAGTAACTATAATCAACATCACTACAATGAAGCTGAACGGAAAATTCTATAAAACAGCCATAAGACCGGCTATGATGTACGGAACTGAATGTTGGGCAGTGAAAAAGAAAGAGGAACAACGAATGCATGTGGCGGAGATGAGAATGCTTAGATGGATGAGTGGAGTGACAAGAAAGGGTAAAATTAAAAATTAGTATATTAGGGGAAGTCTAGGCATGGCACCAATTGATGCCAAAATGAGAGAGCATATGTTGAGATGGTTTGGTCATGTTCAACGTCGAGACGTTAATCATCCAATACGAAGAGTAGCTGAAGTGCAGATTCCTGGAAGGGGTAGGAGAGGAAGACCAAAGAAGACGTGGGGGGGAGACGATTAGGCAGGACATGTTGGTAAAGGGGATTAATATTGATATGACTCAGGATAGAATTGTGTTGACTCCTTAATTGTGTTGAAAAAATATTTTTTCTACGAGCGTGCAAAAATGTCTACTTTCGCGCACGCATTTTAATTTAGAAAGTTTCACTTTTCCGCACGCGTGTTACTTTTCCGCACGCGGTTTTTACTTTTCCGCACGCGTGTTAATTTAGATAATGTTAATATGGCCTTAAAGTAATTATAATACATGCAATAAACTAATATTTAGATATTATTTACTAATTTATTTCAAATATATCTTATTGTGTTCCTGTTTTAATGAAATTAACGCGACAATTCGATGAAATAAAATTATTTTGACATAATATATGAAAGTCAAATCGGTAGACAATAACAGTCGTTTTGAATCATCGTCATGGAAACCAAGATCGTCGTCATGCTAACTCCCGCTTTGCGTCGTTTGGCAAACTGCAGTCGCGTGCGGAAAAGAATGACTTTCTGCACTTGTTAGGAAAATAACTATACTAATATTTTGTTGAATAGACTCAGAGATTGGGTTGAAGTAAATAAAGTTCTTCCCGAATGTCAGTCGGGCTTCAGGGGATCAAGGGGTTGCATTGATAATGTATTCACCCTCACTTCTGCTGTACAACTGCAACTACGACTGAAAAAACGCAAAGTGTACGCTGCCTTTGCAGATTATAAGCGGGCTTTTGACTCCATTATCCATCATTTGCTGTGGCAAAAGCTATTTGGCCTTGGGGTGAGTTCTAAATTAATAGCCATTTTGAAAAACATTTATGATAATGCTAGGATGTACATCAAAACTCCAAACGGCTACACAAGACTATTTGATATTTCAACAGGAGTCGTACAGGGTGAACCTTTGAGTCCACTATTATTTAGTTTATTTATTGTGATATAGAACAGTTTTTTATTAGTCAAGGATCAAAAGGTATCTCCATTGATACTTGATAGCCAAAATCAAATAATAATGCTATCGTATGCTGATGATATGGTCATTCTTTTTGACTCGGAAGTTGAACTCGGTAAAAATTTAAGTTATCTAGAAAAATACAGTGACAAAAACCAGCTAACTGTAAATGTTGGCAAAACCAAAATTCTTCCATTTGCCCGAAGCGGTCAAATTGGCAATAAAGGCGTTAAGTTCCTATATAAGAACGAAAAAATAGATAGAAGTTGTTAACAAATTTGTATATCTTGGAGTCACGCTAACCACAACATCACTTTTTAAAGCAATGGCCGATACAACAGAGGAAAGAGCAAAACACGCAATTGGTAACTTGATAGGTTTAATGGCTAAAACCAAAATTAATTCTTGGTCATCTTGTGTGCAACTTTTCGATTCGCTAGTTCAAAGCCTCGTTATGAACTATGTGCCCGTTTGGGGAATGAGATATGCTGACCAGTTAGAAAGAATACAAATAACTTTCTTTAAAAAACTTTTACATCTCAGTATCAATACACCCAGGGCTTATTTTACCACTAGGCCAGTGAGGCACCTGCCTCGGGCCCGCATTTTAATGGGGCCCGGAAAGATCATCAAAAAATTTTTATTGCAATAAAACAAGATAAATTTTAAAATTTGTCAACTGTGGTCTTAGAACCACATGAGACACACTTTGAAAATCTTTCTACGTATCATCCACAGTAGAATCAGAGATAAATGTGAAGAAGACCAGGATGCAGAGCCGGATTTAAGGCAGTGGGGGCCCCTGGGCAGATTTGGTGAGGGGGCCCCTGGGCAGAATTGGTGTAGGGCCCTACCTCCTATCATTAAAAAAATTGTTATAACTATGGTATACAGCCAAGTATAGGGTTTTCCCTTTTAGAAATAAAAAAAATGCTGATCTACTTTTATAAATATATTTTAAAATAATAGAACAAATAATTGGACTTCGTAAGTCGTAGGTTTTCACCCAAAGTAATCGAAAGTAGAACTGGAAGTCGATATTTGAACCGAGATTTTACTAATTTGGAGTCATTTTTACTACACTTTGTGTCATCATTGTTTAAACAGAAATGACTTCAAAACCGGAACTAAAGATTCAAACTCAAGTTTTCAATACGCTTCGATTGATGTGTTAAATGTACTATTTTTGCGGCTATAATGGCACTTCTTGTTAGAACTTTTTAATCGGAAATGATATAAAAACCCAAATTTTACATTTGTTTTCATCTTGCTAAGGCACGTCGAATGATATATCGCTTATACTATTTCGGTGACTTTAAAACAGTACTTACGGTTGCAACTCTAAAACCGGAAGTGCGATGTCAAATTTCACATATTTAATACCATCCTTGGGTCATAAGCTTTCATTCGACACCTCATTTGCCATTATATCTGTATTAATAATGAAGGAGCTGTATTTGCGGACGGACAGATAGTCATGTATATCAGACAATATATATGTACAATAATGTACAGACAATATATCACTTGTACTATTTCGGTGACTTTAGAATAGTACTCCTGGTCGCATTTCTAAAACGTGAAGTCCTAGGTCAAATTTCTCACCTTCAGTACCATCCTTGGATTATAAGCTTTCTTTCGCCACCTCATTTGTCATTCTACCTGGTATAGTGACGGGGGAGTTATATTCGCGGTCGGACGGACAGAGAGCCTAGGTCAAATTTATCACCGTTAGTACCATCCTTGAATTGTAAGCTTTTATTTGACACCTCATTTTGTCATTCTACCTGGTAAAATTTACTGCATATAACTAAAATAATAACACTAAATATTAGTGAAAAAATGTTATAGAACAAAGTTCCTTAGAATTATGTAGTCAGTTTATCCATTTCCGGACTTATTTTGAACTTATATTTTTTCTTACCCGAGAAGGGGTGAAACTCACCCCTAGAGCAAAAGCACAAATCGGCACAATATCACTTTTTTTTTCTTTGACATGTTAGCTATCTGTATGTCCATATCAATCGAAGCGGTTTTTTAAAATTTGGAGCAAAAACCGTGAGTCAAGAGACTATGGGTACCAGTAACAATGAGAGCATACAGCACAATTTTATTTAAAAATTCGCACCTTTTGAATAATTTTAAAAATTAGCATTTAAACTTGTTATCTTAATTCTTTACAGTTAAAAATCCAATGTACAATTTAAATATTTTCCGGCCTGGTCTGACCATGTTTGTATGAGTAGCATGATTTTATTTAAATTTTTATAGTTTAAAAATCCCTAACCCTCCAAATACTAGATACGAAAATTCTAGGCTGTCACAAAAATAAAATAAAAACTTACCTTTTTCAACAGGGGTAACAGTCAGAAATAATACAAACAGGTGAGTAATATTGCTGTTACTAGATAAGTCAGCAACTACATAAGTCAGAAAACAAATGAGTGGTTTAAGTGTTTAGTGCCAGATTTGCTTATTCCACGATTTTTGTCGAGATCATTTAAGGTCAAACTCGTAACCAAATTAGAAAATTATGACTCAACAAAAAGGACTGAATTCCACTTGATTACGTTCTGAGTATTTTGCAGTCCATGCAAAAAGGGTATTTAAAAAATATGTATTTATATGATCTAGTAGACAAATAAATTATTGTAGGTGTAGGAGGCAAGTTTGGCTCCAATTCGAGTTCAAACTTTTTTATTGTGGAGTAAGTAATAAATGTTTTGAATGCGGTATCACCGTTACTATACTCAGTGGCGTAGTGTCAAGTCAACATAACGATAAATAAGACATTATTTTTGATATAACATAATTGTGTGTTTGCATAAAACAAAAATTATTTCATGTGAATAATGTGCTGATTTTTTATGTTTTGGGGTTTTGTGGGTGCCCCTCAGAATGTGGGGGCCCCGGGCAGCTGCCCAGCCTGCCCTCCCTTAAATCCGGCCCTGCCAGGATGAAACACAATTTGGCTTCAGAAATGGACTGGGAACCCGGGTCGCACTCTTTGCACAAAATATATTATTGCAGAAATGCCGAGATCAAAGGAAAGACGTATTTGCTGTATTTATTGACTATAATAAGGCCTTTGATCGAGTACAACATCACAAATTAATTAAAATATTAAAGGATTAAGGAGTTGTTAGTCAAGATGTACGAATCATAGAACAATTATACTGGCGTCAAACAGCGACAGCTTGCATAAAAAGAAAATCAACAGAAATATACAAAATACAAAGAGGTGTCAGACAGGGTTGTATACTGTCCCCACTGTCATTCAATTTATATTCAGATAGAATATTTAAGGAAGCGCCCCATATTTTGGAATGGGGTGTGAAAGTTAATGGAATTCTGATAAATACAATCAGATATGCAGACGATACAGTTATTTTAAGTGATGATATGAATAGATTACAACACCTTTTAAATGCCATTAACACAGTGGGAAGAGAGTTTGGCCTAAACGTAAACTGTTCAAAAACAAAATACGTGGTATTTAGCCGTTTGGCCCATCAATATTCACAGTTATATGTTGATGGTCATATAATTCCAAGAGTGCCCAGTTTTAAATATCTTGGTTGCCATATTACTGAACAACTAGATCCAGATAAAGAGATAAAATGTAGAATCGAGATAGCCCGCACGGCATTTTTAAAAATGAGGTCATTCTTCTGTAATGATAACTTGCAAATTAAACTTCGAAAGCGCATGATTAAATGTTACATTTGGTCAGTCCTCTTGTATGTTGTCGAAGCATGGACATTAAAAATATCGGCTACTCTGACAAGTGTGGCAGTCCTTAAGAGAGCAAATGCTGCCCGCGAGCTGCTTGATAACATCAAATATAGAAAGTTGGCCTATTTTGGACACGTAGTAAGGGGAGACCGGTATAATGTTCTTCAACTTATTATGATGGGTAAAATCGAAGGACGCAGAGGAATTGGTAGAAAGCAGGCCTCTTGGTTGAAGAATATCCGGGAGTCGACAGGAATAAAGAAAGCAGAACAACTATTTAGAATAGCTCGAGACAGATACAGTTTCGCCATGTTAATCGCCAACGTCAAGAGGACTTGGTAGGGCACGTTAAGAAGAAAAAGAAGGTCTTAGAACAATTAAAAAATTTGATATCAATAGTAACTAAATAACTTAATTAATATTATTATCAAATTATATTTAGGGGCCCGAAAATTATGTAGTGCCTCGGGGCTGATTTGAAGTAAAATAGGTTCTGAATACACCTGATTATGCTGTTAGGTTGGAGACAGGAAGAGTCAAAATTTCTTTTACTATTTTCAAGCTAACTTTAAATTGGCTCATCAAGCTATCGCAAATGCATGATTTAAGACTTCCTCTTATTTGTTTTCTACGTTAGCTTCAAATTTCTTTAGCAAATAATTCAATAAATACGAACAGATACAACTGGGTCTCACAGCTTAAGCAATATTTTCAAATATTAGATTATGAATTTTCTTGGGATGAAAACATCTCTAATTGGCTATTAAAAAACAAGAAAAGCATGTTAAAAAAGTATATGGATATGCTTCATTAAGAAGACATTCAAGCAGTTTCCATGTCAACATTCTCGACTATTTACAAACATTTTTCCGTAGATACCTCAGTACAGAAATATCTGGAATTTCAAATTCCCATAAAATACATTCGTGCCATGGCGCAACTTCGAACATCTAATCGCCATGTGTTAAAATTTACCTATAATGGTATAACATATCATATACGACCATCTGAAATCTGTACTATTTGTAACACAAACAAGTTGAAAACTCTTGAACATTTACTGTTTGAATGTCACATTTACAGTTCGATGAAACCAGTTAATATGGCCCCCTTAATAATTGCACCGACCTTATTGGTTGTCTTAGTAATGTAACTATAATATATGTGAAAACAATTTCAATATATATTTGGAATATCATAAAACTTAGATCCTTTGTTTTAAATGAATAAGCTTCAGTTTCTCCTTCATTGGTGTTGTTTATTAAAAAAACCAAGTTCTCCATTTCAGTTAGTGATAGCGATTAACTTTTGTTTAAATTTGTTAATAGTTACTTATGTTCTAGACTAGTTGTTAGTTATATTCTGTACTTCAGTTTCTCCTTCATTGGTTTTTATTAAAAAAAACCAAGTTCTCCATTTCAGTTAGTGATAGCGCTTAACTTTTGTTTAAATTTGTTAATAGTTACTTATGTTCTAGACTAGTTGTTAGTTATATTCTGTACTTACTAAACTCATTGTTATAAAACTGTAGTTTTTAAAAACAATAAATGTCTATCTATCTATTACGGATTTCAGACAAGAGTGTCCGATTTGACATATCTTAATAAATTATAAAATTGCAAACATTGTGTTTAGTACAATTTTTTGTAACATTATCTATTTTAATGAAACTTAATTATTTTGTGGATAGAATAATATTTAATACACAAGGTGATTCAAAACGCGACCTTAAAAAATTTCTTAACTTTCTTAAATAGATCCCACTACATATTATGATGCTGTTAGAAAGAACTATTGTTATTTCAGTTTTGTTCACCACTACGTATACCTAAATTTAACAGTCATTGAGATATTTAGCTCTAAATTTTAAATGTTTGTATTATAATTTTATTAATATTGTATGGCACGTCAGGAAAATTCTAGTTGACAGAATTCACTCGAACTGTTCTCTCAAAATCCATAATAATATATTTAAACGTGTTATATTTAAACTAAGGAAGTTTTAGTCCTGGTATAGCCTGGTATTAGTTTATAATTATAACTCCGGTAGGTATAGCCGGAAGTGGTAGGAGGCTCTAAATATATTCAGTTTGGACAGATTATCGGAAAATAGACCATTTTTGGGAAAAGTTATCTACCAGTAATTTTATTTCTGGAATCGAATATTATGATTGTATAATATATTAATAATATAGGTATGCAAAGTCCGCAGATAGTTAGCTATTTTTTTATAAGGAAATTAGCGCTCCGAAATCGTGTACTTTTCAATTATTTCTCTTTTTTCAAACTTCGAAGATTTTAACTTTACACCAAAAACACCCAAATAAAAATTAACCGTAACTTAATTTTGCATAGAAATAATTTTTGCCCGATTTGCTTTGACGAAAATTTTCCTGGGAAAATCCGGGTTTTTCCAACAAAATCTTTTTTTTCAACTAAAATTATAGATAATTAATTATTTATTAATAAGTAAATAACTTAGTGACATAAAAGTTGAACGAATAGTTTAGCAACAATTAAATTGTTAATTAACAATTTACGGTCACAATAATAACCGTAATAATTTTGATACACCAAAATAAATGTGATTTTCGTATAAAAAAACACTATACCTACCTAACGTACTTTACAGAATTGAAATTGGACTATTTGGGCGACCTCAGGAATATCTTAAAATTATAAACAATATTTTTTATAAACAAATAGAATATCTCGGCAACTATTAGATTAAATTAAACTATGGGATGGTAAACTACGGTATGGGAAAGGACGCGGCAGGACACATATTTTAAAAGAAAAAAAGTTGAATTGCGTAAAGTGATTCCTGAGATACAACCGGCCAAAGTTGAACGGCATTTGCGACAAAGTTATTAATGGTAAGATGGTGACCCACTTACCACGTGTGGGAGTCATATGTTGCCCTAGGGCCGTAGCCATAGGAATTCTATCCATCCTTTGGATTTTGCCATGTTTGCATCTATATAAGACTTTTAGTCTGTTTTTGAAAGGCTTTGATCTTTGTATTTTTTGGTTGGCTCACCATGTTCTTGTAACACTGATTATGCTCTTGTTACAGAGCGAGAACGTTTTGTTTCTATGTTTGTAGCCCTATAGGGGCTTTTTAAACTAATATACCTTTTACCAAAATTTTTTTAATAAATTTTACTGGATGTTTTATTGTCTTCACAGTTTGTCGCTATAATTTCTTACACGTTTTCCCTCTTATTTACATCCCTATAATCAATATGTTCTGGTTTTTAGGGCTCTGGCCTCTCAAAAATTAGCTCCATGAGTCTAGCATCGTTATCTTACATTTTTAAAATAAAAAGTATATAATTTATCAAAATCAAATACAAAAAAATGTCCGAGATGTCCATGTTCTGCAAGTTAAATAAATATTTGAAATTATTTCTTCTATCAAAAAGTCTTATTTTTATTGAATAATATGATTTATAGATCTGTTATTTTATAATTTTTTCTCGGTATTTGTTAACTACAGTAATTAAAAACTAAAAAAACTCTAACAGCCCGTTAATCGACGAATCATCTCAGATTAGCTAACAGTCCATTTTGACCGCCGTTTGACAAGCGAAACTGGTTAGTCGGTATTTCGGAGACTCAAAACACTTATGATCGGCTGTTAACTAACGATTAATCGTTTGTCAGGTGATCGGCTGTTATTAAAACTAGTCTGATTGACGTTTCTGAAACTCAAAATGCATTTAATCTATTGTTAATCGTCTAATACATAATTTTTGCGATGATCATCCTTTCGGAAACCGGGCGTAACTCTGTGCGTGCTTGTGAAGTTATTCCTGCCCAGGCCATAACCGACTCACCGCCAAATGGGAGTCGCTCATCAATACAAGCGGCGGCATATCTTTCTCCGGGCCTTTTCCATACTCGACGATGTCCGTCTGATGACCCATTGAGACAAAAACGCGACTCATCTGAAAACAGTACGTTGCTTCAATTTACATTATTCCAATGGAGGAAGGCCTGAGCAAAATTTAATCTTGCTAGCCGATGCCGGCGTTGTAATGGTGGGCCTGTAGCCATTTTTTGCAAGATAATCCAGCAGCTCTAAGTCTTCTTCTAGCGGTCCATTCAGTAACATTAACATTTCTCACCTCTTGAAGTTGATTTCGTAAGAAAACCGCAGAATCCTCTTCTATTCCGCAAACGTGCGGACACTACAAACTAATCGTCTTTTTGGGTATTGATTCGATTTCGCTCGGATCCTGACCTTCTGGTTATCAGACTAGTCTTCTCATAGCGCTGGTACACATTTTGAACTGCACATGGATTTCTGCCAACAATTCTTGCAGTTTCGCGTTGTCCGCAGCCATCTTGTATCAATGCTACAATTCTTGCCACAGTAACAAAATCTAAAGGCATTACGATTAGCTAGATATACATAATCAACAATACACTGTGCCACCGATAGGTTTTACACAAAAAAAATAACACTTACTGAAAAATTGGCAATCAATTACTGTAAAGGTTCCACTAGAGTGAATGTAGATATTCATAAGAAAGTCGTAAACGTCATAAATACGATGACAGTATGTCACTGAACTGACAGCTAACAACAAAAAATTATACATCATTTCTAAGGAATTCCGGTCGGCTCTCCAGAGAGCTCGATTGGCAGACCAAACGAAGACCCTTGAGACTCCCCTTACACAGGCGTACCAGCCCCCTACTCCTACAAAAAACATCACCCCCCCTACCCCCACTCCGACCGAAATGGACATAGGCTCAGAGAAAACTGATGAGTCAAAGATTGGTGCTTCAACGCCTTCACATGAGGATATCGCGAGGGCCGACGACGAGGTCTTCCATGAAGCGTCTCACTCCACCCTCGTGGAGCAGTTTGGCTCCATGTCCGACAGCGTGGCGGCCGAACACGTACAACGGACCGAACGGCCTTGTCGTTCATCCTCTTTAACCCCAAATGAGGAACCTGATGTAAACCCTACACCCACGGTGGGTGACCCACCTACCCATGGGACAGAGCCTAGAGAGTCCCCGACTAAGCACTCTAAGCAGATAGACACTTAATTGATCTGAAATGGCTTCGAGCGGTGCGAATACTCTCAAAATATTACAAGTAAATATCGGAAGGGCCAAGGTGGGACATGATCTGATTCACGCCAAAGCTCTGGAAATAAAAGCAGACCTCATTATAGTCCCTGAACCTAATGAAAACATCTCTAAAAAGTTTGGTTGGGTCGCCGACAAGCGGGCTGACGTCGCCATCTTCTTGGTTAATAGGAACCTGTCTATAAGCAAAATCACCAAGAAAGAAAGCTTCATCAAGTTAAAACTCAATGATGTAGCTATTATAGCCTGTTATATCTCACCAAACATCAACATCACACAATACCAAGAGAAGGTCGAAAACATCATAGAGGCGGCAATAACAGAGAAGCATTATATAATTGCTGGCGACATAAACGCCAAGTCCATATGGTGGGGGTCCCCAAGAAATGACGTCAAAGGGAATATATGGAACGAATGGATTGCCTCTACCGATATGGTAGTGATGAATAATGGGAAACACACGTTCGAAAGAGGTGAATCGCGGAGCCACATAGATGTTACCCTGGCATCCAAAAACTACGCTAAGAAGATTACGAATTGGGACGTGCTAGATGATAACATCTTTACCTTCCATAAGTACATCTTCTTCGAGATTGGCACAAAGGTAACAAAAAAGAACGGCAGGAAGATACTTGACTTCAACAAAGCAAGATTTGCGGAGTTGATTAGTAATCTACGGGAAGAAGCCACTGACTTTCCCACCTTCAGGAATTCCATTACTAGGGCATACAAATTAAGTAGTAGGAGCAAAACCGCCTCATACACCGTACCCTACTGGTGGAATGACGAAATTCAGTCGAAACGGACAGAATGCCTTAGATTCAGACGAATCGCCCAGAGACACAGGACCCAGCAGACAAAAGACGAATATAAATCCGTCAAGAAAGAACTAAACAAACTTATAAAGAACGCAAAGCGCACATGTTGGCAAGACTTGTGCGAGGCACTGGAAAATGACGTATGGGGCGATGCCTATAGAATAGCCACCAAAACGCTGAAGTTCGAGGTCCCATACAATCTGTGCGATGAGAAAAGAATAGAAATAGCTAACACTCTCTTTCCCAACAAGCCCGGCATTGAACATACGTACAATCCACATATCTGTCCGGAGAAAATAAGTAATGCGGAACTCATCAAAACAGCAGAGTCCATTAAAGTAGGTAAATCCCCAGGACCCGATCGTGTGCCACCAGAGGTGATAACACTAATAGTTAAAACACAGCCAGACGCTATCAGAGCCATATTGAACCAGCTGCTGACAAAACAAGAGTTTCCTAACCAGCTCAAGCTCGCGAGACTAACTCTAATACTCAAACCCGGCAAAGACCCGGAAGAAGCCACCACCTATAGACCGATATGCCTACTCGACTGCCTAGGAAAGTTGTATGAGAATATTGTTAAAAACCGTCTTGAAAGAGAGCTGAGAGAAAAAGACATCATCTCAACCAGACAGTACGGTTTCAGGAAAGGAAAATCTGCAATAGATGCGGTCAAGCATATTACAGACATTGTGAAGAACACCAGAAAAAGATGGGCCGTTTTAGTAATGTTTGACGTAAAGAACGCCTTTAACTCGGCCAACTGGGCCCATATTATTACTAAATTAGAAACCGCTAATGTCTCGGGATACCTGATCAATATTATAAAAAGATATTTAAGCGAGAGACATGTATCAGTGGCCAAAAATGTTGAGATGAAACTAACAGCCGGCGTACCGCAAGGCTCTGTACTAGGTCCAACGTTGTGGAATGTCTTGTACAATGGGGTTTTAAATATCGATTACGGTAGAAACAACATGGCAGTAGCCTATGCGGACGACCTTGCTATATTGGTTACCAACGACATGTACTGGGACCTTGTGGAAATCGTAAACGAATGCTGCGAGAAAGTGAACAGGTGGATGGAAAATAATGATCTTGAACTTGCAGGTCACAAGACAGAAGTGGTCATCCTTAAAGCTTCAAGAAATGGGCCGGACTTGACCTTCCAAATAGGTAGTAGCCAACTAGAGCCGACGAACTGTGCGAGGTATTTGGGTATTGACCTGGACAGAGGCCTAAGATACACGAAACACTTATTAAGAGTGGTTAAGAAGGCAGATGAACGGACGGCAGCTATCCAGAGAATAATACCTAACATTGGAGGGCCCAGCAGCAACAAGAGAAGTTTGTACCTCCAAGTGGTGCAGTCGACCCTTCTATATGGAACCCCCGTCTGGATCAGCGTACTAAAATACCAGAAGTACAAAGATATCATAACAAGGGCCCAAAGGAAGCCTCTTTTAAAAGTGGTGAGCGCGTACCGAACCACTTCTACGTTGGCCTTACAGGTGATAGCGGGCACTCTTCCTATTCACCTGTTAGCCAAAGAGAGACAAATGCTGTATGAAGCACACGATGGCCACTTACAACAGGTGAGAAGGACCATACGAGTAAACATGCTAATGGAATGGCAAAGGGAATGGGAGGTACAGACCACGAAGGCTCGCTGGACCAAAACACTGATCTCCGATGTTGTAGCTTGGTACAACTGTAAATTTAAACGGGTAAATTACTACTTTACTCAGTTCCTGACGGGTCATGGATCTTTTAAGTCTTACACATATGGCATCAAAAAAACCAACGATGATATATGCACCACGTGTCACGAGAGGGACGATGCGGAACATTGCATTTTCCGGTGCAATGTTTTCGTCGTAGAACAACAAAGGCTGCAGAATAGGTTTGGCGCTATCTCGCCCAACAACATCATGCAGATTGCAATGACCAGCAAAGAGAATTTCGAGTGTATAATCGACCATATAACAAGCATCATGAAAAGAAAGTCTATAATGGAAAGATTAGAACAAGCTGGGTGAGGGAGTCTACCTCCTTCATAGCGGTCAACTGTAAAAAAAAAATAAAAAAATAAAAAAAAAAAAAAACTTTTTCTTTCTTTCTTCTTTATTGTATAAAAATGTATCGAGTTACCTTCTCTTTTTTTTTCTCAATGTTTCCAAGTTCCTTCGCTTGGGAACTAGATCTTTTCCCTACACGCTCACCGCTATTAGGTAAGTGTTGTAGATATAATAAATAGCTCTAAGGGCACCTTTAATCCGGTCTGCGCGGGGTATCCCCATGTTTCGTTCGCTAATGAACTCGTCCAGGGATACCTCGGGTCGAAGAGGGGGTGGTTTTAGTTGGTAGGTGACCCGGCAGGGATGTCCGAAGGGGGCCCTCTGTCACTTAGTTTTGACACCGTGCCGTCGGCGTATGTCTCTGGTTTTGGTTGAATCCAACAGTACTAGGGACACCTTCCCTAGTCGATTTACGAATCTTTCCACCTCATTCCAAAAAAAAAAAAAAAAGATATACCTAATCAACAATACACTGTGCCACCGATAGGTTTTACACAAAAAAAAAATAACACTTACTGAAAAATTGGCAATCAATTACTGTAAAGGTTCCACTAGAGTGAATGTAGATATTCATAAGAAAGTCGTAAACGTCATAAATACGATGACAGTATGTCACTGAACTGACAGCTAACAACAAAAAATTATACATCATTTCTCGGAAAGCAATAAATCGGTACCTATTAAGAAATTGATACAACCGTAAACAAATTAGTACCTCAAAACACAAAATTTAAATGTGACCTACATTTTTTGCTCGCCAGTGTATATGTTATGAGTCTCTTCAAGATATGAAAATTTTTATGTAGAAATAGAACCGAAATTCGTAATACAAAGGTAATGGTTCGAAAATTACGATCCTATTGTTTAAAACTTCGTCGCAAATGCCGGTCAATTTTAACCGGTTGTATCTCAGGAATCACTCATCGCAATTAAACTTTGTTTTGTCGCTAGGACATCCCTGCCATTTCTTTCGTTGCCATCCGTGACTGCTCTCGATGTATTATCCTGGTTCATTCAGAGATAAGAGCATATGTATCTCCTGATGAGGGGCTAAGAAGCCCCGAAACTGGTAGAGTTACTTGCTGTACTCTCTGATTGAACTAGAAATACAATACGACTGCAGTTTCGGGTTGCAACGAAATTGAGAATGTTTATTCATTTTTAATTTATATATTTACTCTATTTGGAGTACTAAGGAAAACATTATCGCTGTAAATTTACCGTCTAAGCAGATGGGATGATGGGATGTGAATTATAAATTGTAAAATTTCCTCATCTTTCTATAGTTCTCAGAATCCGCATGGATTGCATTTTTAGAAGCCCAGGATGGTGTAACCAGAGAAGGTTTTCCATTGTTTTAAATCTGGTAGGGTATAAAATGGTATCATTTTATGTGCTATTAGATTAAAAACTTAAACTTTTTTCTGGAAGATGTCGCTAGGACATCCCTGCCATTTTGTTTGTTGCAATCCGTGACTGCTCTCGGTGTATTATTCTGGTTCATTCGAAGAGAAGAGCATATGTATCTCCTGATGAGGGGCTAAGAAGCCCAGAAACCGGTAGAGTTACTTGCTGTACTCTCTGATTGAACTAGAAATACAATATGACTGCAGGTTCGGGTTACAACGAAATTGAAAAGTGAGGAAAGGAGTTTTCGTTTTTATTTTATTCAAAGTTGGACCACAGGACCACCGTCTCCAGATATCTATTTCTGCCTCCTAGGCGTTATCAATGGAGCTATGTAGTCACAACTCTGAACCAAATACTAACAGACTGTCTTATTTAAGGGAAATTACCTCGAAGGCAATAATTCCACTTTTGAGACGCAAATCAGCGACATCTCTCGTAAAACGAGGAAGACGAAAAGTCCCAGATACAAAGTTTACTATAATTAAACAATTAAAAATAACTGAAAGAAAAATGATAAACAATATTTTAAATCTAAGACTTTTCGCTAAAAGAAACTGCTTTCTGGTTGCATCCTAAACTTCAGCTTTTACAATTTATAAGCGCGGAGACGACGAATATAGAAGAAAGCAGAAAGGACACGGTCACATATCTACTTTCTTTTCGTCTAGGAAACGGACCGAAAGGCTGTTTTAAGTACTCAAAAATATGAGTAAATATGAGAAGTTTATTCATTTTTAAACTTTTTCCTTTTATAAGAAGCGTCCTGCCGCATGCCGTGTCCTTTCCAATACCGTTTTCTTAATTTAATTTAATCTAATAGTGGCGGAGATATTATATTTGTTTATAAGCCAATAAATTGCTTATAACTTTAAAACATTCCCGAGGCCGCTCAAATAGTCCAATTTCAATTCTATAAAAGACGTTAGATAGGTATAGTGCCTTTTTTACACGAAAATCATAGTTATTTTGGTGTATCAATTATTACGGTTATTATTGCGACCGTAAATTGTTCATTGTTCCACCGGCTTCTAGAAATATAATCTATACCAAAAAACTTTTGTCACTAAGTGTTTAATTGTTAATACATAATTACTTACCTAAAATTTTAGTTAAAAATAAAAGATTTTGTTGGAAAAGTCCGGATATTCCGAGAAACATTTTCATCAAAGCAAATCGGACAAAAATTATATATACAGGGTGTCTGCGTAACTTTGCACCATATGGGAAACTTTTTTAATATCAATTTTACGAAAAAAAGTCATTCTTTATAAAGTGCTCTGCATAGTCTAAAACCTAAGATGCAATCATCAGATATCAAATTTTGTCAACAGTATACGAGGTATGTCAAAAAATATTAATTTCGCTCAAGAGCAAACTACCTTTATACTTCAAAATATCAAAAAATTTTATTATGAAAAGTTATTTGTAATTAAAAACCATAGTCAAATATGCAATAACAACCTTCTACGTGAAAAAAAAATTTCTGAGATTTTCCTAAATTACCGATTCCGAACATCATTTTTATTTATTAGACATGTAATAACTCTTTTATTAATAATTTTAGGAAAAAACTTATTCTTCATAAAAATCTGTGCATGGTCTAAACCTCAAGATAAAACCATCAGTTTTCCAAGTTTGTTAATTTTATACGAGGTGTGTCAAATAATATGAATTTAGAAAGAATATAGAAAGAATTCTTTCTAAATTCATATTATTTGATACACCTCGTATAAAATTAACAAACTTGGATAACTGATGGTTGCATCTTGAGGCTTAGACCATGCACAGATTTTTATGAAGAATACCTTTTTTTCCTAAAATTATTAATAAAAGAGTTATTACAGGTCTAATAAATAGAAATGATGTTCGGAATCAGTAATTTAGGAAAATCTCAGAAATTTTTTTTCTCGTAGATGGCTGTTATTGCATATTTGAATATTGTTTTTAATTACAAATAACTTTTCTTAATAAATTTTTTTTATATTTTGAAATATAAAGGTAGTTTGCTCTTGAGCGAAATTAATATTTTTTGAAATACCTCGTATACTGTTGACAAAATTTGATATCTGATGATTGCACCTTAGGTTTTAGACTATGCAGAGCACTTTATAAAGAATGACTTTTTTTCGTAAAATTGATATTAAAAAAGTTTCCCATATGGTGCAAAGTTACGCAGACACCCTGTATATACAAGGTGGTCCAGAATTATGGACATTAATTTCTAGAGCTCATAGTACGTCCAAAAATAAGGGTACTTCTTTATGTACACTTTTTTATAAAACTGAATAATAAGGGAGATACAACCCTTTAAAGGGGTGAATTGAAATTCTTATTTTTTCAAATATCTTCCAAACGGTTTTGAATACGGAATTCATATTTTGGGAGTGATTATAAGACATTAGGATAATTAATTTCATGTCACCACCTACCACATCCTATATTAATACAGGGTAGTTTTGGAGGGTAAGTGGGGTTATTGCCTCACATGTTTTTTAATTTTTACATATTTTAAAAAAATATTTTAAAAATTGTTTCCTTAGACTTTTCTACGCAAAAAAGGTGCTCTTGTAATATTTCGATAGATATCACCCTTTTCGATTTATTTAAACTCGAAGGTATACATGTATTTTATTGTAATCGTTACATTTCTTAATATTCATCAAGTATGCTTTGGAATTGACACTTGTGTTAGCAACAACACTTTAATCTCAAGTAGTCTATGAATTGTCAGTGACGTTTAATAACAATTAAATTATTTTATCTACACTTTTATTGTACTCGACAGTGAAATTTGTTTAACACGTCTCTTTTACTATATTTTTAATTTGTTTGCCCGCAATATGGCACACTATTCAAATTCTGAGATGACAGACATACTTTTAGTATTAGGGGAATGTTCGGGAAATGCTGCTGCCGCTGTAAGACGCTACAGAGAACAGTATCCGAACAGAAATATTCCCAATGCCAGGACTTTTGTAAGTACTGAACGACGACTGAGAGAAACCGGTTGTCTTCAAAGAAGGAATACAGATGCTGGTCGTCGTAGAGAAGCAAGAAATGTTCGAGTTGAACAGCAAATATTGGATGCTGTAATAAATGACCCCACAATAAGTACACGCAGGTTAGGATTAAGAACGAATATTTCCCATCAAAGTGTTTTAAGAGTTCTGCATGAACAGCAATTACATCCTTACCACTATCGACAGGTGCAGGAATTGTTACCTGACGATATGCCACTTAGACTTGATTTTTGTGAAGTATTGCAAAATAAAGTTCAAACTGCACCAAATTTTTTAAGCAACATTCTGTTTACAGACGAGGCCACATTTACAAGACAAGGTATGTTCAATTCTAGAAATATGCACTTCTGGGCTGAAGAAAATCCAAGGGCTACAATGGAAACTCACTTCCAACACACGTTCAAGATAAACGTTTGGGCAGCTACTTTAGGAAATAGTTTCATAGGATACCACATCTTTCCCGGAAATTTAAATGGTAACATGTATTACAATTTTCTAGACAATATTTTACATGATATTTTGGAAAATATTCCATTACAAATACGAAGAAACATGTTTTTCATGCATGATGGTGCTACACCACATTACACAAGAATTTGTAGAAGGTGGTTACATGAACATTTCCCTGATAGGTGGATAGGCCGGGGTGCGGATGTACCGATTCATTGGCCTGCTCGTAGTTGTGATCTTAATCCAATGGACTTTACAGTATGGAGTTATTTGAAATCAAAAGTGTATAACACTCCAATTAATACAGTAAATGAGTTAAGAGACAAAATTGAACAAGTATGTACCGATTTACAAAACGATGCAGTAACATTAAATGGATTAATGCGTTCGCTAAATAAAAGAATTAGATTATGTATTCAACAAAATGGAGGACATTTTGAACAGTTGTTGTGAAATATTATTTTCGCCATTAATTAGATGTTAAGTATTAATTAAGTTTTCCATTAATTTGTAATATTATTGCTAACACAAGTGTCAATTCCAAAGCATACTTAATGAATATTAAGAAATGTAACGATTACAATAAAATACATGTATACCTTCGAGTTTAAATAAATCGAAAACCGTGATATCTATCGAAATATTACAAGAGCACCTTTTTTGCGTAGAAAAGTCTAAGGAAACAATTTTTAAAATATTTTTTTAAAATATGTAAAAATTAAAAAACATGTGAGGCAATAACCCCCACTTACCCTCCAAAACTACCCTGTATTAATATAGGATGTGGTAGGTGGTGACATGAAATTAATTATCCCAATGTCTTATAATCACTCCCAAAATATGAACTCCGTATTCAAAACCGTTTGGAAGATATTTGAAAAAATAAGAATTTCAATTCACCCCTTTAAAGGGTTGTATTTCCCTTATTATTCAGTTTTATAAAAAAGTGTACATAAAGAAGTACCCTTATTTTTGGACGTACTATGAGCTCTAGAAATTAATGTACATAATTCTGGACCACCTTGTATACATATATATATATATATATATATATATATATATATATATATATATATATATATATATATATATATATATATAGCTATATATAGATATTAACTGTAGCTACAGGCACCCAGTAAACCGACGTCAATGTAGCTCCCGGTGTATATTGTATATAGTAAATATTGATATTTAGGCACCCAGAAACTATTTGATAAATAGGCACCCAATCTGTATAAAATTTTGATAATATATTACAAACAAGCACCACGCAGCATTGCCACATTTATGGGGGTCACATTGACTGTTTTTCTGATTAAAGTGTATATTAGTTATTTAAACTCAACACTGATTTTACGTGTTCATAAAATATGTATGTAAAAGTGGGTGCCACTAATTATCGTAATAAAAAAATATGCAATTTTATTCGAATGAAGAAAGACCTCAAACTCATTAAACTTTATTTTATTTTAAATTTGTGCGTATATAATATGTTCATCAAAAATAAACTATCAAAACTGCATAACAGAAAGACATACTTGCTCAACAAACAAAATATACACTAAAGACAAAATAAATAATAATAAACTACGGAATATCTTCTTCTTATACTTGTTGTAGATCTGTCGATTTCTTAATTCCGACGTTGAAGTATTTCTTGAGAGGTAGACTACCAGCTATCACTCCATCTTTTTGGTGCTCTCCCCGGTGGACGCTTGCCTGCCGGCTTTCCTTCTAGTGCAATTCTTTGTAGTCTGTGCTCCTCCATTCTTTATACATGACTGAACCATTCTCTTCATTTTTTCCTACCCCATCTGACTACATCTTGCACACCACATTGTTCCCTGATGAAGTTGTTTCGTATTATATGTCTTCTTGTCTTCCCTGCTATTGCTCTTAGTGTCTTCATTTTGTATGTATCCTAGTTGTAGCAATTCCACATCTTCTATTATTTCATCCATTAGTATATTGAATAGAAATGGACTGAGGTGTTGAATCCCTGTCTGATTTCCCCTGATGTTGGTATGTTGGCCGTAGTGGTGTCGTCTGTTTTAATTTTTGTCGTGCTGTTATTGTTCATTTGTTTTATGACTGTCAAATGCTTTCGTTAGGTCTACGAAACAAATATATGCGGGTTTGTTATATTTTATCTACTTCTCTTTCACTTGTTTCATGACAAATATTGCATCAGTCGTCGACCTGTGTTTTCTGAATCCTTCCTGTTCTTCTCTGGTCTTTGTCTGTGAATCCAATTTATCCTTGAATATGCCTGTGAATAACTTCATTGTCGTATTTAAGAGAGTTATTCCTCTGTAGTTGTCCGGATATGATCTTTGTCCTTTCTTAAAAATGGGTATTGTGATACTGGTGCGCCAATCTTGTGGTATCTCTGCTCTGTCTAAAATTTTATTAAGCAATGTTGTGAGACAATAGTTAGTGACTTTCTGACCGCTGTATTTCAGCAGTTCGTTCGGTATTCCATCAGTACCTGGCGATCGTCTATTTTTTAAAATCTTCATTCTCGCTTCTCCTTCAGTTTCTTTAGTGATATACCTGTCTTCTGTTTTGTAATCGTGTTCGTCATTGGCTTCTTCACCTTCGTATGGTTTCTTTGAAATATTTTCCCATGTCTCAGTTGGTATCGCTGTTGTCTGTACAAATTCATTTATTGTTTTTTTTCTGTTTTTTAGCATTTTCCAAACTTTCCTCAGTGCGCCATAGATGTAGTGATCCATGTCACTTGTGAACTTGATCCAATGCTCTCTTTTTGTTGTACTTAGCGAATTAATTCTGTTTTTTTTTCTATATAGATGGCGCGTTGTTCCTGCGTTCCGGTGCTTTTGTAACACATATAGCATTTTCTCTTTTGTTCTTCGAGTTCTTTGACTTCTTGACAAAACCATGGTTTGTTGTTTCTTATTGCGCTGGTGTTTGTTTTTCTTTGAAGACAAACATTTTATTTTTTTATATGATTTTCTATAGAATTTTTGCTTTCCAAGTATATAAAAACTATATTTTTTTGATATACTGATCTTATCCACAGGACAACTTTTTGACGTCTTGTAAAATTCAAAGCTAAAGAAAAAACCTATCATTTCCACCCCAACAATAATAAATGTACCTAATATGTAGTCACTTTTGTATACATTGATGAGCGCGTTAATAATCGGCAAAATAACGCAAAAGATGGAAAACATATTACGTTGTGAGATAGAATGAGATGAAACTAGTAGAGTTGGGAAATTTAGCGATAAAAACGTATATATTTAAATTATATTTATTGTTTTCCACCTTTAGACGTATCAGAGGAGAATGTCAGCTAAAACAGTCACTCTCACAGTGGCAGTTGCTAAACTCGTGCGATACGTCTAAAGGTGGGAGACAGTAAATATAATGTAAATTTAAAGGTTTTTGTCGCTAAACTCCCCACATCTACTAGTTTCATTTTTTTTATCTAATAACTTGATATGTTTTCCATCTTTTACGTGATTTTGCCGGTTATTAGCGCGCTCAGCACTGTATATAGTATATATACACTTGAGTCCACGAGTCTTTACCCGTGCCTTATTAATACCTGGCGAGATAAAACACTTACTTTTTATCTAGCATCATTCTGTTCCACGCATGAAACTAATGACAAACCATGCAGTTACCGTCTCTTATTAAGTAAAAACACATGTTATTTTTATGAACGATCTACGCTCAGTACAATGAAAATAGATAGGTACAAAAAAGACGATTGGCGATGTTTTCACATATTTTAAGTACAATTTCTGACGTTTTGGTTTGTTTACATTTATGGCTGTCAGTTTGTTAAAGTTTTTTATAGTATACAAACAGTTGTTTTCTTAACTAATTTTATATTGGAGTTTGAAATTTTATGATAAGTTTCTGTTATTTTACGATTAATTTTGACAACTAACCTCATTGAGACAGTTAAGGAATGCTTGTGTTCACTGTTCTGCCAAAGTGAATAAAATATCAAAAAGAAAATATGTTATTAAATTTTTTTATAAATTGCTTATTTATTTAATAATCAATGATAATAAAAGAATTTATTAAGCTACTTCAAATGTAGCTGTGATTCTTCACCAAAATTTTAAAGCAAAACCTACATTTGCCATTTTATTTATTTGATAACGTCAAATTTTAACCCGTGATTGGAACAGTAGCTACTTACTGTCACTTGCTGTTGCGTTTAGTAAATTTCCGACTTATTTCATATGCTTTAACTTTAAAGGATGACGCACGGGTAAAGACTCGTGGACTCACCTGTATAGAGATGTTTAAAATAATGGAATAAATTCAATTTATCGAAAACAGTCCACTTTGGAGAAAAATCCCGAGACAGGTCGATTTTTATTTCTAAATTATGATTTTTTACATATTATATACTATAATAGTGACTTCATTCATTTGGGTGTTTGATGTAATCGATGACTTTTTAAAAATTTAAACGGGGGTCGTGTGGTAGCTCATTTGAAAGGTTAGTCAATTCTCTAGTCAGTAATATAAACAATAACATTATTATTTATACAGGGTGGCCAAAATATATTTTTTTGAAATAAATTAATTGGCGCAAAAAGAGGAATATAATTAGAAATGTAATTTATTTAACTCAAAATACATTTTACTGATGTAAGAAAATATAAAAAAAATATTATTTCATACATAAACATTGCTTTTCGCATAAATTAAATGTCAAACAGCCACTCACCTACTTGTTGGCAGTTTGAACATTTAATTTAAGCGAAAAGCAATGTTTATTTATCAAATAAATATATTTTTTTCTTTTCTCACAGTAGTAGAATGTATTTTGAGTTAAATAAAATACATACATTCTTCTTTTTGCAGCAAATAATTTAATTCAAAAATAATTTTTTGGCCACCCTTTATAAATAAGGATTATGTTTATATTACCAAATGGAGAATTAAATAACCTTTTAAATGAGCTACTACACGAACCATATTCCCATTTAAAAAAATCATCGATTACGTCATCACGCCCTAATGGATGACGTTACTATTATGGCATATATGTCAAAAAATCATACTTTAAAATTAAAAATCGACCTGTCTCGGGATTTTTCTCCAAAGTAGCCATAAAATGAATTTATTCCATAATTTAGAATCTCTCTGTATATGGATTTTAAATCTGTACACTGTACATTTATCTTGGCGATTCTATTTCATCAAATAAACAAAAAATTTCAATAGATAAAAAACCTGGCTAGTTTCTCCACTTTATTCCACAATAGAATGACTCAGTTCTTACAAGATAAAAATTAATGCTTTTAGAGTATTCTTTGTGGTAGGGGAGCAAAGTATGCTAAATTTGCAGTCACTCGACCGCTTTGGGGACCTATTGGGTTGTGAAAAGTAGGTCCCAAAACCAAAAAAAAGTTGAGTTAAGTTTTCAATTTTAGTAGACGCTTGAGATTTTCTAATTTAATTTTCCATTTCCAACAATCGTTTTTTCCGATTATAACGCCATCTATCCATAATTCAACAAAATGTTTCGCATAAAAGTTACTTATTTTTACGTATGGAATCCAAATCTGCAATAAAAAATGGGGGCTCCTATTTAGGATTTTAAAGTAACCGTGCCATTCTACAGATTTTTCAAAAATATTGAATAAGTGCATTTTACAGTTTTTCGATCTGATGTTCATTTCGCGAAATATCGCGGGATTCGTATTTAAAATATTAAATTTACCCCCCATCATTCGATAGATTTTTAAAAAATATTGAGCACAATTTTTTTAGTTTTTCGATCTGTCATTTATTTCGCGAAATATTCGCTTTTTCTTGTGAAACTTTGGGACTCGCCCATTTCCTTACGCCCCAGGCTCAAATCGTCAGATTTTTGAAATATACTCTCTTTTTCATTTATTTAATTTACCTTATCTTAATCTGACAATTTGGAGTTTTTTTAAGGATAGATTTTTTTCGGGCCCCCCTTAACGAACTCCCCTGTAAGAGCCAATATATGGTAGACGTACATCTGCAGGGTACCAGGTTTCTCCCCATATGATAATCTGACTCGCTCGAGTAACTGCAAAAATCCCCGCTTGGGCTCGCCTACTAGTAGTGGCTTCCAATATAAACACTAAACGTTAAAGGGTTAATACTTTATTACTATTATTATAATTAGGTTAGGTTAGTTATCTTGTACTTTGTCGTCTAATAATTTAAGTATTCTTTTCGTTCTGTCTCTCATATTAACATCCAATTTAAAGTTTATTGCACTCACTTTGATTTACTGCACACAAAGAGCACCTTTGAAAATACTTTTTTGCATAGAATCGGATATATATCTCTATTGATCGCAGCGATTTAAGCGGTATAACAAATCGGCGCGAAGTAACATGAGTTAGGTTATATTAGGGAAAGGCGAGGTTGTCAGATTTATGGTGCCACTATGCCACTTTTTTTATTGGTGCCAAATTGACTAAAATTATATAGTTACATACAGTTGTATATAGTAGAGCGCCCTCTATCGAAAAATGCCTGAACAAATCAATATGTCCGTTTAGAAAAAGTCTCAATCTGGCACCATTACGTTTTTTACATATTCTGCATTAGGAACACTTGTACTCTCCTAGGACGAAAACATACACGCTGTCGTACTGGTACCCAAAATCGGGTGCCACATCGTCAAATTGGGTGCGACATTGACATGTTTTGCTTAAAAATGGTGCCAGATTGACAGAATATATCTGTATATATATATATATATATATATATATATATATATATATATATATATATATATATATATATATATATATGTATATATATATATAACAGGTATATAATATTTGCTGAACAGTTAGGAAACAAGGCTGAAATATTGGGGTAGCAGCAATCTCAAAGAAAACTCTTTATAATAGTTCCAAGCTTTCGAAAATGTTTATTTTCATCATCAGGGAAACTACAATCATAAATAGACAGTATTTAACAAATAGGCTAACTGAAATCAATAATAATTGCTATCTTTGTGTTACCAAAAATCCAGAACACCATAGTTTCCTCTCACTAAACCAGGTGTCGAGGATCCCCAAAAACACAAAAACAACAAAAAATTGTTTTGAGAAATGCAGAGTCAATACTTTCACTAAAAACACTGCACATCACAAAACAATCTTACTAAAGAGTTACTTATATGTTTGTACTTACATTATTTGAGGATGTTGAGCCTAGTTGTTAAACACTGACATATAAAACGAAATTTTGTCCTGGTACAAATCGTATATAAAAATTAAAATTAAAAACTATATATAAAAAATTGTTCTAAAAATCGAGTATAAATTGAAAAATGGTAAAATATTTAAAAAAATGATGTATGTCAAATGGCATTTTTGAAAATGTCTAACAAATGTTATATCGATTTTTATTAAATTTTGTTTGAATTCATACGGAAACGTCACTACCACTGAACCAATTATAATTATTTAATAAATGTTTTTTAAATTTTGAAATAGGAAAATTCATGATTGTAGTTTCCCTGATGATGAAAATAAACATTTTCGAAAGCTTGGAACTATTATAAAGAGTTTTCTTTGAGATTGCTGCTACCCCAATATTTCAGCCTTGTTTCCTAACTGTTCAGCAAATATTATATACCTGTTAACTACAGAGACAATGGGGTTTTACCAGAACATCGGTATTGAATTTGGTGACATTGCAGTCCAGAAATTGAAGTCTTGGTCAAAGAGTAAAATGAAATTAGCAAATGAATACAACAGAAGATGTTTCCTTTTAAAATGCCGAAAAACGGGCACACTTCCACCACACATTATACATAGTACGAAACCGATCCTATCACTGATCCATAGACAAAATACCTACACTGAAGAATCTATAAGATTATGTGATAAAATGGGATCTAAAGTTCTAAATATTGAAATTACATCTAACCATAAACTTATTAATAAATTAGAATCAGATTTAACAAAATTTAAAATAGACATTATTAACTTAACATCAGAATTAATTTTTTTAAATTTCCAATCAAAACAACAACGAGTATATAACCGTAAATTTCACATAATTAAGAATAATAACTTAAAGAAATTTGATAAGCTGTATAAAGATAATGTTGATATTTTGTTAAATATTAAACCAAACTGGATAAAAAATCTAACAGAGGTTGTGATACCAGATGATATTTTTCGTTTTTTGGCTCTTGGCCCCAAATTTAGTATTGAACCTATACTAGGAATACACATTCCTATTAAAAATATGTTATCTTGTATCGACAACATAACCTCGTCTATATCTGATACACTTGTAAGGAATATACTGATAGCTAAATCTACAAATATTATTACTAATCAAATTCACAATTATGGGAGGTACCAAAGTAACACATCTGTCTTTTACCATAAACTACTAGTTAAAACTAAATCTTTTCTAAAAAATAATCCTAATATTGTTGTTACAAAATCTGATAAAGGTAATGTAACAGTAATTTTATATAAAGAACAATATTTAGAATTATCTTCAAATATACTAAATAATAGAGAGGCCTATTCTATTTTACCAAAGGACCCAACTTCTTCTATTCAACAGAAATGTAATAAATTAATAAAATCACTAGTAGATACAAACCAAATAGATCCTAATACAAAAAAGAAACTTATGTGTTATAGTGGTATTTCACCAAAATTTTATGCTCTCCCTAAAATACATAAACCTACACTATCAGTACGTCCTATAGTAGCTTGTATTAATGCTCCTACACAGTTTTTGGCTTCTTTTTTAACTGATATATTGACTAAAGCTTATGACACTAATAATGATTACTACGTAAAAGATTCTTTTGAAGTTACTAACAAATTCAATAACTTTAAACTTCCACCTAATTATGTTATTGCAAGCTTAGATGTCGTGTCCCTTTTTAGTAATGTTTACTTAGATGCAGCTCTAAGAGCTATTAATAAAAAATGGTCTTCTATTCGTAACTTCTGTAACATTGAGAAAGACACCTTCTTAAATTTAATTAGCTTTTTATTTAATAACACATATTTTTCTTTTAATAATCAATATTATTCACAAAAATTTGGTACTCCTATGGGAGCGACAATTTCACCTATTATTGCATGTTATGTGATGGACGATTTGTTAGACGTAGTAATACCAGTACTACCTTTTGACCTTTGTTTTATTAAGAAATATGTTGATGACATAATACTTAGCCTACCTTCCAATGCCTTGGATGAAATCTTATTCATCTTCAACAGTTATGATCCTTACATTCAATTTACCTTAGAAAGAGAAGATGAAAATGGTACTCTACCCTTCTTAGATACTAAATTTATTCGTAATACTACTACAAACACCTTAATGATTGACTGGTACCAAAAACCAATAAGCTCAGGTAGGTATATGAATTATTGGTCATACCATAAATTTTCTCAAAAAGTTAATTTAATAAAACAAATGAAATCAAGGGCTTTAAAAATATCAGACAGCTCATTTCATAATACAAATCTAAAAATATTATTTAATATATTCACTGACAATTCCTATCCAAAAACCCTTATAAAGAAATTACTTTTTAACACATCTGACATCTCATACACAAATAATAATAGTATTAACAACCAAAATTTAAATAATCTTCCTAATGTTACAGAAAACCAGGAACCCATTAACTTTAAATATTTTTCACTCCCTTACATTAAAAACATCACACCAAAGCTATGCAGAATCTTTAATCAAATTAGTGGCATAAAAATAGCTAATAGTATCACATTATCTATAAACTCAATTTTTACTAGACTGAAAGATAAAACTCCTGCATTATCTTGTTCCAATGTAGTTTATAGTATACCTTGTCATAGTTGTAATATGAACTATATAGGTATCACCTCGAGAACTTTATCATCTCGAATAATATCACATAAAAGTGATTCTAGACTACATCCTGAACGTTGTGCTTTAGCAGAACACGTTTCCAAAGAGGGTCATACAATGGATTATCAATATACTAAACTACTAGCTTCTGAGAACTCATATAACAAAAGACTCTTTTTGGAAATGGCTTTTATCTTTCAAGAAGAAAATTCAATAAACAAAAAATCAGATGTAAGACATCTCAGTGAAATTTATTCTTATTTACTCACCTTAGATAAAAATAACCAATTTAAATTTAATAATTCAAATTCTTCTTTCATTTAATATATAATTTATAGATTTTTTCAATATAAATCACATAATAAAAAAGACATCTACTTTTAAAAAAACTTTGCATTGATTAAAACTGTTTTATTCTCATTTCGGAATTTTCCTATTTCAAAATTTAAAAAACATTTATTAAATAATTATAATTGGTTCAGTGGTAGTGACGTTTCCGTATGAATTCAAACAAAATTTAATAAAAATCGATATAACATTTGTTAGACATTTTCAAAAATGCCATTTGACATACATCATTTTTTAAAATATTTTACCATTTTTCAATTTATACTCGATTTTTAGAACAATTTTTTATATATAGTTTTTAATTTTAATTTTTATATACGATTTGTACCAGGACAAAATTTCGTTTTATATGTCAGTGTTTAACAACTAGGCTCAACATCCTCAAATAATGTAAGTACAAACATATAAGTAACTCTTTAGTAAGATTGTTTTGTGATGTGCAGTGTTTTTAGTGAAAGTATTGACTCTGCATTTCTCAAAACAATTTTTTGTTGTTTTTGTGTTTTTGGGGATCCTCGACACCTGGTTTAGTGAGAGGAAACTATGGTGTTCTGGATTTTTGGTAACACAAAGATAGCAATTATTATTGATTTCAGTTAGCCTATTTGTTAAATACTGTCTATTTATGATTGTAGTTTCCCTGATGATGAAAATAAACATTTTCGAAAGCTTGGAACTATTATAAAGAGTTTTCTTTGAGATTGCTGCTACCCCAATATTTCAGCCTTGTTTTATATATATATATATATATAAAAGAATAATATATATATATATGATATATATATATATATATATATATATATATATATATATATATATATATATATATATATATATATCAATGGGTACCAATAGAATAGACTAGTTTCGCGATGCCTCGCTCGTCAGTATTCGGCTAGGTACGAATTGATACACCGACGGTTCAACGATGTGTCTTAATATTTCGCACCTCAGGTGCCGAGCTACAAAAGTGCCATCTACTCTGATGACCAAGAAGTAGAAACACGACTCGAAAAGAGAAGTTTTCCACAATCCTTTGAGCTGTATTAAAAGTTGCCTGCATGCAGGGCTTCGGCAAAAGCTTTGCCAATGCTAGATTTTACATACCAAATAAATGGTGTAAGATCACATCGTTAAATCCTCCGTATATCAATGGGTACCAATAGAATAGACTAGCTTCGCGATGCCTCGCTCGTTAGTATTCGGCTAGGTACGAATTGATACACCGACGGTTCAACGATGTGTCTTAATATTTCGCACCTCAGGTGCCGAGCTACAAAAGTGCCATCTACTCTGATGACCAAGAAGTAGAAACACGACTCGAAAAGAGAAGTTTTCCACAATCTTTTGAGCTATATTAAAAGTTGCCTGCATGCAGGGCTTCGGCAAAAGCTTTGCCAATGCTAGATTTTACATTTTTGATATACGGAGGATTTAACGATGTGATCTTACACCATTTATTTGGTATGTAAAATCTAGCATTGGCAAAGCTTTTGCCGAAGCCCTGCATGCAGGCAACTTTTAATACAGCTCAAAAGATTGTGGAAAACTTCTCTTTTCGAGTCGTGTTTCTACTTCTTGGTCATCAGAGTAGATGGCACTTTTGTAGCTCGGCACCTGAGGTACGAAATATTAAGACACATCGTTGAACCGTCGGTGTATCAATTCGTACCTAGCCGAATACTGACGAGCGAGGCATCGCGAAACTAGTCTATTCTATTGGTACCCATTGATATACGGAGGATTTAACGATGTGATCTTACACCATTTATTTGGTATGTAATATATATATATATATATATATATATATATATATATATATATATATATATATATATATATATATATATATATATATGTTACACTTGAAGTTTCCGCGGGAGCTATATGTGCTTTCTGTTGTTTTCCGGGTTTGACTCCGCGTTGAATAATTTTGGTTTTGAGAAAAACCATTATTTTGACGACGTTTCGGCAAGATCTCACTTGCCATTGTCAAGTCAGGTAGTTCCGCTTCTCGCTGCTGCTTGAAGTCAACTGAATTCTTACTCACGATACCGTCACTTATGTAGTTGATCCTGCTGCTGCTTGCCCTGCGCGAACTTTGGCTCTTGTTATCGGTCCAGTGTAGGTTGCAGTCGCCGGAGGGATGTTACGCGTGGATGTTGCGGCCTGATTTATTTTGGTCTTTTTCTTCAGTACCGTTTTCCATATTGTAGGAAGCCGTTGCGCATCATCTCTTTGGTTTAAGCCGTTGAGATTTCTTTCAATTTCTATCGATTCTCTGATTTCCCGTTTTCTTTTTACTTCGATGTTAGCTAACATCGTTGTTTGGTTCAGGTTTATTGTGTGTCCTGTATTTGCGACATGTTGAGCCAGGGATGACGTGGTTTCTCCCCTTTCGATAGCATTTCGGTGTTCTTCTCGTCTTACCTTTGTTCTTCGGTTGGTCTGTCCAATGTACGACTTTCCACAATCCCCACACGGAATCTCGTATACACCTTGACTTTCTAACGATATTTTGGTTTTTGGTGTAGGTAAAATAGTTGAGAGCTTTCTGTCCGTATTAAATATCGTTTCT
Organism: Diabrotica virgifera virgifera; assembly: GCF_917563875.1. NCBI lineage: Eukaryota > Metazoa > Arthropoda > Insecta > Coleoptera > Chrysomelidae > Diabrotica > Diabrotica virgifera. Next base: position 114,676,688 of record NC_065448.1, on the reverse strand, counting down.
ATGTTGTGTTTTCTCAGCACTCTCCCTATTTTCTCTGGTTTACCTTTCACATATGGCAGAATTGTTTTGCCGATCGGTTTATTGTCTTCTGTAGGGTCCTTATCTCTTCTTCGAGCATTTTGAGCTTTATCGATGTTGTATGTTAAGAAGCCGTTTTTTCTTAACGCTGTTTTTACGTTATGCATTTCTTCATTTTGATGTTCTTGGTCTGTCAGTCTTTCGGATCTTGTAATCAAGGTTTTGATGACTGAATGCACTTGTGCAGGATGGTGGTGTGAAGCAGCATTTAGATATCTGTCGGTATGTGTCGGTTTCCGATACACTGTATGGCCTGTGTCCGTCTTGTTTCTTTATTATTAACACATTTAAGAATGGAATTTGATCGTTTTCTTCCAGTTCCATGGTAAACTGAATTTTATGGTGGATATTGTTGATGTGTTCTAAAAAAGCGTCATCTAGTTCTATTTCATAGAGTTTGGTTCTAGCTTCATCTAGTTCATAGAGTTTGGTTCAAACAATTTGTCGCTACCCTTGTGGGAACCATAGAGGTTATGCTAAGATTGTTGCTCATTAGAACATCGTTAAAAAGATGTTCTGAAGCTATTTTCTTGAGGCATTTTTACAATTTTAACTATTTATAATGGGAAATAAGCCACAATATTATTAAAAAATGATTTTTTTTATTAACGTTTCGACGCTCTAAATTAAATAAATTATTAGAAGAATTTTTTTACTAAGCAACAACATTTTTGTTTATGTTAGTAGTATTTTGTATTTTGACAACGGCACCCGATTTGGGCGTCGAAACGTTAATAAAAATCATTTTTTAATAATATTGTGGCTTATTTCCCATTATAAATAGTTGAAATCGTTCAAAATAATTTTAAATAAACTATTTTCTAAATAATCAATGTTTAAGTCAACACAAATAAAAATATCGTCAACATACCTATTACAGAGTTCAATCGTATAGGAAAACTGCTTCAAAAACAAATGAAAGTCTCCACTGGGAGGCCTGTAGATACTGACGACTGCAACTTTTCTTTCACAAAACATTATTTTTACCGCACTGCACTCATAATGCATCTCCACAGCGAACTGGCACACATTGACACATTGATGATCTGATATTCATACCCACATTTCACATACAGAACAGATCCACCATGCTCATGGATAGGTCGACAATAACTGGTTACAAGATCGTAACCCGGAGTTACCATTAGAGATATTTCATCCTGCTTACACCAGTGCTCCGCAATACTGACAACAATGGAATTTTCTTGGTCAAGCAGAATTTCCAACCTTTTAAGTTTGTTTCTAATGGACGCTGTATTTAACTGTATAATTTTAAAAATTGCCGTATGTTTTGTTTCATTGTCGATAGATACTTCTACTCAATTTGCTCTTTCTTTTTCCTCAATTGAAAAAAATTTCGTATCAGGCTTTGTTTGGCCAAATCGAGGCATCCAACGCCTTATTGTAGTTTGCTTTCGAGATTTCCACTTTGAAAGAAGAATATATATCAGGACGACGAGATGGAAGAGCTGAGCAGCTGGCTTCTGGCAGGTTTTTTGATAAAAATGATTGAAGGTCTTCTGCAGACGTTTGCGGTTTCAGATTAAATACGTGTAAAGCAACTGTTTGATCCACTCCTTCTACATTAGAATTTTCAGAATAGTTACCCACTAATAAGTTTTTTTTGGTGTTCTTTTTTTGTAAGTCACTTTCTGCCAATCCATAGGAATGTTACTGCTTATTTGCATGTTGGCATCTCCAGTCTTTTCGGTTCGACTAGATGCAGGTATTATATTTTGCGCTCGGTTTATGGCTTCGCTGACATCTTTAGCGCTAATTGAATTATTTTCCGTATATTTCTCCTGGCCTATTGTTGACTCTGGTGAATTGAAGACTTGTTTATTCTTATCAGCTTTGTGTTTAAATTTTTTAAATAAAGAATAGTCAGTTTTTTCCGGAACTTGTTTTGTTTCTAATTGTTTCAATGAGTCAATTTGTGTATTTAATAGGAATATTTTTCCTTTAGTTTTGATATTAAGAGATCTTTTTGTTTGATAATATATTTAAAGATGTGTATATCTACCTTATTTTCTGTCGACGCAGCTAAGTTTTCGATGGCATCGAAAAATTTGTCATCACAGTCGCCGTTTGCTTTATCTTCGGTTTTTTCACAACATTTAGTAAAAACTTTGTCAAAAATTTGTAACTCCAGTTTTTTGGCACAACTGGGATGATAACAGCTATCACATTTATACACTTTACCGGTGAAACAACTTTAGATTTACATTTTCTGCAAACTATATTACTACTGATATCGGCAGTGTTATTTGAACGTGCTTCTCCTGTCATGGCTACTGACTGACTGTATTGAGCCGTTGTACGCTTTTGGTTTTGTAAGGGTGAAAACTACCCCTAGTTGTAAAAAATTATAAAATAACATTTTAAACTTTAATATTGTCAACATTTGGTTCTTATTAGTTACATAATGAATGTTTTATGCTTTAAGATATGCTATCATAATATTTCAACCCTTAAAACCACCCTTGTTGGAGCTATATATAAAAAATTTACTTATCCTAAAAGAATAATTTCGGCTTGCATCTATCAATTCATATTCTATATCATGCTTAATGGCGTTGATTATTTTTACGGTTGTAAACAACCCCTTATTGTCAAAAATTATATAAAAACATTGTAAACTTTAATATGGATAAAATTTGGTTTTGATTGGTTAAATAATGATTGTTTTATACTTTAGGATATAATATCATAATATTTCAACCCTTAAAAACCACCCTTAATAACATTACAGTTTTTATAAGTAGATATTTTAATAGGTCTATACAGAAAAAAAAGTAGAATTAAATAATTAGAAAAACATTTATTTACACAAAAATACGAATTTACACATATGTACAAATACAAATACAAATAGTTTTTTAGTCATCTTCCAGTATACGAACCGGTTCTGTAGTATTATACATACATTGAAAATTATCCATAAGAGGACTATCCGAATTTTTCGAAAAAAAAAATTCGTTTTATAAACATAGCTCCTTCATTTTTGGCGGTGACAAGATTTTTCAAAAATGACTTTGTAGGATTTTTGAAGAGTTATAAGACTGTGTAAACTAAATTCCGTAAGATCCCTCAGTTTTCAATTAGCATGGGTTTAAAGGGCTCGAATAAGGAGGTGTTTGCTCGTAAATAGAGGTTTTAAACAGATATATCTTGCTAACTGTTCACTGTAATGAAAATCTATGCACAAGAGAATTTTAGTTATTAAAGAAGCTACAATTTGGTAATCTATCATTTTTTTCGTATATCCAGTATTTTCGGAGATATTTTGAAGTAAAAGGTGAAAAATGGGAAATTCCAAAAAATAATTTTTCTTTAAACTCCAAAAATTAGGCCTTTTAAATAGGTGAAACTTCTTGGGTGTATTTATAATACAAATATAAAAGGAATTACAGAAAGGTGAAGACCAATTTTTAATCAGGAGGGTAGTTAGGGGGTTGTTTTCACTGATTTCTTCATAGAGAAAAGCAGGTACCGACCTTTTTTTTGATCGTAAGTCGCTTACTTTTCAGACTAGAAACTTTTATTATTTTTTTTTTGAAAGGCCTAACTGTATACTTGAAAAAATTTTATTTAAGTTTTTCTCGAAAAATGCAAAGTTTTTCCGATATTTTACTTTAACTATTTCAAATTATGCATTTGACGAAAAAAGCTAACTTTTAACATGCCGTATCTCGGTTTGTATTGGTCTTAGCAATATTACAGAAAAATAATTTGGTTTGTGTTACTAAAAGATACAATTTTGATATCTACAGTTTTTTTGATTAAATGCATATTTTTCGAGGTATTCTCAAAATACCCTCTAAAGAAGTCGATTTTTTCATCGAAAAACTGTTACTTTCAAGCGCGAATAACTTGAAAAATATTAGTTCTACGAAGAAAATGTAAAAAACATTTGTTTCTTATAATCTCTTTTTACATCGATTTACATAGTTAAAATGTAATAAAAAATTCCCGCCCCCGAGATGGGGTGGCAACCACCCCCAAGGTTTTAGCGTACACCGGCATGATATAGAAAATGATCCTTGGACTATTTCCTACCTTCTGTGAAAAGTTCAAGTAAATCCATGCTGGACGAAAAAATTGCGAGCCAAAATGCTTCATTTCCTCGACTATATGCTAGGATGTAATGTTTTCAATTTGCAAAATGTAATCGAATTCTGGACATTTTCCATCGTATCGAGTATTAAGTTGTATGTTATTATAATTTCGTTAAACATGTCTTTCAAATAATTGACGTTTTCAAGATTTGTTTGGAAGTCTACTAGTCTACTATATTTTTTATTGCTAAAATTTTGGATTTTATATTAATTTCATTTTCTTGAATATTTTGAATTGTTTCATTAAAGTTACTCATAATTTCGTGGCTTAGCGAATACTGATTATTGATTTGGCTTTGCAAGTTTGCTTCGTTTGTCTTTAAATGTTCTGTATTGAGTTAATTTTTTCGCCGTCTTCAGCATCTAAATTTCCTGTTACAGCTTTAATAATTGAACCGAAACCGTTGATTATACCTCTTTTATTTTTTTGTAATTTTGTATGAATGTTTAGGTTTTCAAATTTTTCCTCAATGTTATCTTTGACGTACTGTACTAAATTAACATAATTTTTTGTTTCGTTATTGAAAAGGTTACAATTAGAAAGATTATTTTTTAGGTGATCATATTGTATATTTAAGATATCATATTCTTCTAAAAGTGGATTTAAGTTGTAGTAATGGACAAAAGTGTGGCAAGATTTTTGAAGTTTGGCAGGTCCCAATTTTATTGGTAATATGCCTATTTAGATTATGGGTAACATCTTTTATTTGGATTGCTGCGCATCCGATTGCGAGGTACCTGAAAATTTGTAAGGTTTTCTTTTAAGTCGTTTAACATTAGAAAAATGAATATTTTCGGTGGTATTTTATGTCGAGTTACTATTTTCGCGGTTTTTCTTTCTTTATGAATTTTACTTATTTGTTCGGCTTGATATTTATTTTTTGTTTTACTTTGATATTGCTTATTACGCACAAATATTTTAGTAGGGATTGTTTCTGGCAATTCTTCTCGTTATTCGTTAGCTTTAGAGATTACTTTTTCTTTTACGTTTTGCAATGATTTATTGATATTAGAATAAAGTATTTTCATTTTTTCTTTATGGTTTGAAATATAATTATTTAAAATTTGTCGCTCGATATTGATATCAAAAGGAGAATTACTATCTATATGTCCCGTAATATAAGAATACTTTGTCCCCCAAAGTAAGAATATATCAAGAGAATTTTAAGAAAGCCATGAACCCATCGATCTGGCCTAAAAATGCATGTGTTAATAGTTTTTTATACCTTCGGAACAATTACAAACCCCAATCTCAGAGGTAATGTTTAACCCGGAGCTGATGCTACTTAACGTCCAAAGTATTAGTGTCGAAAAAGCTTGTGAAATTTCTTTATATATTAATAACTTTAAGAATATAAACGTATTGTCTATTCGGTAGGGATACACCGGTCACGGATTAAGAAAGAAATGAACGAATTTACTGGTCCGCTGTAGTTTGACTATTTACACATGGGCGCAGTAATTTTTTATTTGAGGGGGTTCTTATATAAATCAAATAATTTTAAATTTTAGGTGTTTGTATAGCATCAGAAGCCTAAACGACATAATTTCATGATTCTTTATAACAGGTTTTTATCCGTAGCCAAAAATCAATATACCTAATATTAATTGTTGCATGAATATCAATAGAATAAAAATAAAACAAATTATAGGTAACTTATATAAGGTAGAAGGCTAAACGTTGCTGTAATGTTGATGTTTTAATTTAATCTCTAAAATGGTTTTATATAAAGTCACAATCAATTTAAGTGATATATTGACGTTGGATGTTTTTAAATTAAAGTCAATTGACGCGTGTAAAAAGCATTTATATAACATTGTAAACTAATTTTAGCTTGTTTTATTCTTTTATCAGATCGCATGTTTTCTATGTTAGTTATGTACATTTTATAGTTTATATGTATAATGGGATATTTTCCCCGTAAATAAAAATTATTAAAAACAATATTATAATATTACGTATGTACCTACAATATCTACAAATAGTTTCGATTTCAAACAAATCACACCTATTAGAAAGAACACGCCTTGAAAAGGATCCGGAAATCCTACAGCAGGGCATTATGTAAACATCAAATATTTAAGTAAAATGCTACATTGTGTATATTATTAAGTCAATACACGTACCAATTTTTTTTACTAAAATTATTTAGTCCTTATTGTTCACACTATCATCGCCATCGCTGTCGTCATTGTTAATTGTTATTATGATTGGGATTATTTCGTTAATTTTATTTTTACGAATCCACCAATCCTCAATTAATTTTTCGCACTTGTATATACAGATCCGCCATACTTCTGGAGTTGCAATTGAAAGTGCTTCTCGCCAAGTTTCCCAAACCGCTTCGTCTGTATACCCATTAGGCCCAATATGGTTGTCGTAATATTGTTTTGCTGTTCCCCATATATATTCGATAGGATTAAACTGGCAGTGGTATGGTGGAAGACGTAAAACTTGATGCCCGTAACTTTCAATAACCTGATCCACCACAAAAATTTTTGGTTTTGCATGTTGTTTTGCCAAACGTAACAACTCAGACTTTAATATATGCTGTGGAATAGATATGCGTTCATTTGTTAGCCATTCTTTAATATCTACATTCCACGAATTTGTTGGACTTTGTATTTCTGAATGGTAAGGCGCATTGTCTAAAATAATTACGCTGGGCTCACTTAATCCGGGAAGAAGTTTTTCACGCAACCATTTCACAAACATTTACGTGTTCATTTTGTCATGCTTTTCACTGTTTTTTGATGTAGACGAAAATATTAGATCAGCACCTTCTATAAAGCCTTTCTTCCCTCCCGCGTGCAGAATTATATGTCGCTTCCCTTCTCCACTAATATGCTTGATCGATTTTATGTTGTCATCTTGCCATATTCTCTTGGTAGCACCCTTAGAAAATATCCATGTTTCGTCTAAATATACAAAAGTTGACCCTTCTTCTTTAAATATATTATATTTTCTCAGAAACTAAATTGTCTTGTGTATAACAGAACTTCTTTCACAAAGCGCTTTTCTGTTATCCTCTTTTTTCAATTTGAATCCTATGTTATGTAGGACTTGCCATAAACTTGTTCTGCCGATGTCACCAAATTTCCTCTCTTTTAATTTAAGTAAAATTGTATCTAAAGTCTCTAAAGTCACATGTTCCTTATTTGCACGCATTTGATATATGATATTACGAATTTGAAATTTTCGTCCTTCGAACATATCGTTCGTTTTTAATGACAGGCGAGTATGGTGGTGATCGTTTTCCGGCACTTCACTATAAAGTTGGATTTATAGTTTGACGTAGCGTAGACGTAGACGCAACGGAGACGCACTGGAAAAGATCAACACCGAATTTTGTGTACTCGTGTTTATAGATGAACGCAAGCGCCTGACGGAACGTAAGAGAAACGTAACGTAACATAAGAGATGACCAACTTTCATCTTTTACAGTGCGTTTCTTCCGTCTGGCCAATCATAAGGCAGAATTTTGTTCTGTCACTCAAAGTGGACCCGCCCCGCCCCCTCATTCCTTGTGTTGTGTAAAAAGTTGATTGTCAACATATTCGAATTTTGTTAATTATTTGTTAATACAATGGATGTTAAGTTATTAATTTAATAAAAATATATCATAGAGTCATTTCAATATTTCAGATAAATATGAGTTGTTTATTAGCCTAATTCGTGGTTATCCACACATATTATACGATAGGTAAATCCAATAAACATTTAAAGACCAGGAAATGAAACAAAATAGTTGGAAATCCCACGGCATGCGGCACCAAAGAGCATACTTTCGTTTATTTCCTAATCCATGTAACACACAAAACAGATAAATATTATAATAAATAATAGTATAAGTATAAATAAATAAACACAAAGTTGGTTTACTGTTCGTATAATTTATAGGCTATGTTGTTGAATTAGAATTAAGTCATTGTTTACTCTTTCTACTCATGCGCAAAAATTCCGCTACGTCGATCTATAAATTGACATAATATTTTCTTCCGTCTCCAGTCCGTTTCTTACGTCTACGTTGCGTCTACGTCTACGCTACGTCAAACTATAAATCCAACTTAAGGCTTTTCATCGATTGTCATTTGTTTCGAGCTTCTGTCATGTGTCACATAATATTAATATATCTACGTCATACGTCTTTGGTTTGTATCATTGGCAATACCAATACCGTATGACGTAGATATATTAATATTATGTTATACATGACAGAACCTCCAAACAAATGACTGTGAATGAAAAGCCCTATTCTCGTTTTTAATTGTAGATCTTAATTTTGATTCGCTAATTCCTAAAGCATCGCACACGCGTTGTTGTACAAACGTTACCGATTTTAAAGGATCACCATTGTTTTTTTCCGCAATAAAGTACTTATGTGGGTTACAAATTAGAGCATCTACATCTAAAACACGTCTTGGAATTTTCGGTTAAACAGCATGAACAGATTCTCACAAAATTAACAATAGAAGACGTTACCAATTCGACAGAATAAATTCAACTGGAAGATAACAAATGTAATGTCCTTATAGATTCTTATAGCATTCCTGATTTGTTTGTCGACCCATTAAGTTAAATTACCTATTAAAATTGCATTACTTTGTCATACTTTCTCTAATTTGGTTTTGCACCTATTTGGTTAATTAAGTACTTTCACTTGAATAAGTACAATGCCAACACAGTTACCGTAATTAAAATAGGTCAAAAAATGAGCTTTATTTTGATACTATACAGTATAGTGCAAATGAAAGGATTAAATTCGTTATTTCGTAAACCGGCGATTTAAGAAAAAATACCGAAACAGGTCGATTTTTATTTTTAAATTATGATATTTTGCCATAAATGTCATACTAGTAACGTCATCCATATGGGCGTGATGAAGTAATCGATGATTTTTTAAATGAGAATAGGGGTCGTGTGCTAGCTCATTTGAAAGATCATTCAATTCTCTATTTACTAATATAAACTGTATGCTGTATACACTCGTTAAACATACATTAAAAAGATAGGAGGAACGCACTGGAAACAGAAAGCACTAAACAGAAGCGAATGGAGGAAACTGGGGGAAGCCTATGCTCAGAATTGGACGAATTAAAGGGCAAAAGAAGAAGAAAGAAGTATATACTCGTATAACTCGTATACTGTATATACGAGTAGATGCAAAATTTACTGAATGCATTAACATTATTTAGTGGTGGCTGCATATCGAAATAACTACTCTGTGATAGACCACATAACGAATTAGTTACTCTGCGGTAGACCGCATATTGGATGGTAGACCGCATATCGAATCGGCACTAATCTATATATTTTTTCGTATTTAAAATGTTACTTGCGGGTAAATACTAATTGTTCTTTTAGTCAAGGAAGTCTCTTCGCCTCTGCTCGGGAAAATGTTCTAGTCAGGTGTTTTGCATATTCTTACTCCTAAGTTAGTATTAAGTTTTTGCTAAGAAAGGTATTTCTAACAAGGGTGCATTGTATTTTATTATTTATCTTATTATCTTTCCTTAAATTATCCTGTTTATTAAATTTTAATCAAAAAATTACTAAAAATTCAATAATTAAATAGATATTGGCCCTCTACGCACCCGAGGTCTACGCTTATGTTACTGGTATACCTAAAATATTACAATCGACCTGCTGATTCGTTTGTTTCTTTATTAATCCGTGACCGGTGTATCCCTACCGAATAGACTTTAATTTGTTTAACATAATTATGGGAGACAATTGACTCGGTAGACTACGTTTACCTTGAAGGTTATAATCTAGTAAGTAACTGCACCCGTGACAACTTCTGCAGAGGTGGAGGCGTAGGAATATGGGTTAGAAATGGTGTCAAATCAAACAAAATCGATGTTCACGAGTTTTGTGTTAATAAACATTCAGAATTTTGTTGCATTTCATATAAAGACAGATTAAATAACATAGTTATAATATTAAACTGTTATAGATCCCCCTCTGGCAATATTAATACTTTTTTAGAAAATCTTGAGTCGGTTTTAAATTTCGTTTTTAAATCTAATACCTATAATTATTGTATGCGGTGATTTTAATGTTGATACAAGATATTTAAATTATGATGTTATCAAACTACAAAATGTCCTTTCTTTTTTTAATCTAAATTTTAATCTCGTAAAATGGCCCACTAGGGTCACGGATACCAGCATTACGACGATTGATAATGTCTTTGTTAATTTTTCAAACTCTTCTGTTACTTGTGTAAACGACAATACTGTGTCCGACCATCGAACTTTACTGATTGAGTTTGATTTTGGGGCAGGTGAGTCGAGTGTTTTCTATCAAAAACGAAATTTTAATGACATTACTATAAACAAATTTATAAATGACACCTCAAGTGAGGACTGGAATCAAATATATGGTATCCTAGATACAAATATTTTAACATAAATGTTCCTATTATAAATAAAAAGTCCAAATTAAATAGTAATAAATGGGTTAATAATGAGGTAAGACAATCAAGTTATCAATTGAAAAATTTGCATGCATTATCTAGGGCATTTCCAGAGTTGCGTGATTATTAAAGACATAAAAAAGAGAGCATCAAAAGCTTCTAAATTTAACCAAAAAATGCAATTACCAAAATATAATAAACACCTCAGATAATCCTTCTTAAAGTGCTTGGCAAGTTATATCTGATTTTTCAAAAGGTAAAAAAAATGAGAGTAACATAACACTTTCAAACGGGGATAATTTAATTACAGATTCGTTAGAAATAGCCAATAAATTTAACCTATTTTTTAAAAATGCTCCATTGGATGCAATTGCGACCATCCCAATCAAACCTGATAGTACATATATTTGTAACAACACTGTTTTGGATGACCATCTTCTTCTTCATCCGTACACTACAATAGAATTAAACAAATTATTAAACCAAAAACTAAAAAACAAAAAATCTCAGGGCTTTGATAAAATCCCTGCGTTTTTAATAAAAAAGGTTGTTTCTTGTATAATATCGCCATTAACATATTTAGTTAATTTATCGTTTTCAAATGGCGATTTTCCAGATTGTATAAAAACTGGAAAGGTGTTACCAATTCATAAAAAAGGTGACCCAAAACAAGTAAGTAACTACCATCCAATTACAATTTCTTCGGTATTTTCTAAAATTTTTGAATACAGTTATTTACAAAGACTTGATATTCATTTTTACAGACGAATAAAGTGATTGTTAGTAACCAACATAGTTTCCAGTCCAAAAAATCTACTCATACAGCAATGCATTCCTTTTATGATACTCTCACATCTTTAATAGATACTAGAGAGAGTCCTGGTGGGATATTTTGTGATCTTAGCAGAGCTTTCGACTGTGTCAATCACGAAATTTTATTTTATAAATTAAAAAATATCGGCATTCAAGGACGTGCGTTAAATTGGTTAACATCCTATTTAACTGCACGTCGTCAATAAGTCAGCTTAACAGAAAAAGGCAAATTATCAAATGCGACGCATAAATCCAACTATCTTGATATTGACATAGGTGTACCGCAAAGCTCAATTTTAGGACCTGTTCTCTTTCTTATTTATGTTTTATGTTGTCTCGGTTAACTCGGATGGACATTTCATGATATTTGCAGACGACATAAATGTAATAGTCAATGGACCTGATACTTCTTTGAAGTCCAAATACAGTTTACTGTCAGATCTTTTCAACTGGTTCTGTAATAATAATCTATTGTTGAACACCCAAAAAACTCTTTTCGTGCAATTTCATAATAGGCAACGATGTATTAACCCAATTAACTTAAATATAAATAATAATGATATTGAACTTGTTTCATCATTAAAGTTCTTAGGACTTCATATAGATTAATGTCTTAATTGGAGGAAACATTGTGATACACTGGCCGCAAAATTGAACTCAGTAACGTTTTGTTTCGAAATTTAAAACAAGTATTAACGGAGAAACAATTAATAATGCTTTATTGTGTCCAAGCCGAATCTCGTTTGCGATACGGTACCTATTTGTTTTTGGGGATCAAGTTGCCATATCAATGAAGTCATTTTTGCACAAAAAAGAATAATACGGACTATTGCTGGTATCCCTCATAAAACAAGTTGTAGGCAATACTTTCAAAATTTCAAAATATTGCCATTGGCCTGTATTTATATTCTGGAGACTTGCATATATATATATATATATATATATATATATTTATATATATTTAAAAACATGAGATGTAGATCCTTGAAACACACTCAAAACAAAAACAACCCGAAATGGTGGATGTGTGAATTGTTCGTAAGGGGATTTTTCCACATTCTCTATTTCATCTGTTTTATTTATATATATATATATATATATATATATATATATATATATATATTTATATATATATATATATATATATATATATATATATATATATATATATATATATATATATATATATATATGGCTCACAAATGATAGGAAGCCCGCTACAACCTGCCGATGAATGGAAGCCCGCGGTTTACGGGGTAAGGGGATTGTAGCACTGTCTTATTCCTACAGTCTGCGTTAAATTGGTTAACATCCTATTTAACTGCACGTCGTCAATAAGTCAGCTTAACAGAAAAAGGCAAATTATCAAATGCGACGCATAAATCCAACTATCTTGATATTGACATAGGTGTACCGCAAAGCTCAATTTTAGGACCTGTTCTCTTTCTTATTTATGTTTTATGTTGTCTCGGTTAACTCGGATGGACATTTCATGATATTTGCAGACGACATAAATGTAATAGTCAATGGACCTGATACTTCTTTGAAGTCCAAATACAGTTTACTGTCAGATCTTTTCAACTGGTTCTGTAATAATAATCTATTGTTGAACACCCAAAAAACTCTTTTCGTGCAATTTCATAATAGGCAACGATGTATTAACCCAATTAACTTAAATATAAATAATAATGATATTGAACTTGTTTCATCATTAAAGTTCTTAGGACTTCATATAGATTAATGTCTTAATTGGAGGAAACATTGTGATACACTGGCCGCAAAATTGAACTCAGTAACGTTTTGTTTCGAAATTTAAAACAAGTATTAACGGAGAAACAATTAATAATGCTTTATTGTGTCCAAGCCGAATCTCGTTTGCGATACGGTACCTATTTGTTTTTGGGGATCAAGTTGCCATATCAATGAAGTCATTTTTGCACAAAAAAGAATAATACGGACTATTGCTGGTATCCCTCATAAAACAAGTTGTAGGCAATACTTTCAAAATTTCAAAATATTGCCATTGGCCTGTATTTATATTCTGGAGACTTGCATATATATATATATATATATATATATATATATATATTTATATATATTTAAAAACATGAGATGTAGATCCTTGAAACACACTCAAAACAAAAACAACCCGAAATGGTGGATGTGTGAATTGTTCGTAAGGGGATTTTTCCACATTCTCTATTTCATCTGTTTTATTTATATATATATATATATATATATATATATATATATATATATTTATATATATATATATATATATATATATATATATATATATATGGCTCACAAATGATAGGAAGCCCGCTACAACCTGCCGATGAATGGAAGCCCGCGGTTTACGGGGTAAGGGGATTGTAGCACTGTCTTATTCCTACAGTCTTACGAAGCCAACTCGTATAAACGCGTTCACAGTGTATATGGATTACGCATTATACGAAGCCCGACGATGTTGCCATGTTTTAATTTACGTTTAAATAATACGACTGTTCTACGAGATCCTTATATGTGTATATAAGTCGTCATATTGCCTGTTATAAGAAGCCCAATTCTATTCAGCAATCTATACGAAGCATTTTAGAAGAGTCAAGATAGAACGAAAAGATGCATTGTTTCGGAGCAATTCAAACAAGATTATCTTTTTCTAAAACTTTTTTTGTTAGTTTATATACATGTTAAAGTAAAAAGTTCTACTCACAGATTTTGCCGCTAATTGTTTATTATTTGTTTAAACAATAACAATAATTGTTTTGTACAGTGTGTCCAATTAACACGTTGACGGACACTGCGTCAAATGTATAAGCAAGTGTTGTGACACTATATGTATTTTGCAAAGTAGAATAGGGAAAAATTCAACGTATATAGACGTTGTGTCACATTACATCAATGGAAATTAGACGACTATAGACGTTCTGTTCGTCAACGTGAAAAGTTGTGCATGGTCTAAATTAAAAATAGAACCATCAGTTCATTTTTTTAAGACTTATACGAGATATTATGTCAAAAAATATGAATTTTACTCAAGACTAAAGTAGCTTTATTATTCAAAATATTAAAAATTGTTGTAATGAAAAGTTGTTTGGAATTAAGAACTATATTCTAATATGCCATTTCATCTTTCTAATTAAAAAAAAGTTGAATTTTTTTAATTATGGATATACAACATTATTTTCAGTTATTTCAATTATGATAACTCTTTTATTATAGACCAGTAAGGATCTGTGAAAAAACGTCTATTTTTGGATGTGAAAGGTGGCATTCGAATTTTTGCAGATAAAGTAAGGTGATAACTTCGTTAATAATAATTTACTTATGCTCCTTCTCAAATATGTCTGGAACATTAATAAAAAAATAAAATATTTAAAAATTCGAAAAACGTCGATTTTTTTCTGTTTCTTTGCTTATAACTTTAAAACGATTCGTTTTGGAACAAAGTCGTAGGGAAATAAAATAAAGATAATTGAATTTTGTATGATATCGGACTGGTCAAAAATGTCTTAACTTATAACTTTTTCTGCAATATAGCAATAAATACAAAAAAAGGGGGCAAAATATGCCTGTTGTTATTCAATGTTTTTAACCACTTCGGTGGTACTTAGAACCTTAGTAATTCACTTAGAAAATTCTTTGTAACATACTTAAACTGTGTACCAGATTTCATTAAAATCGACCTAATAGATTTTGCATAATAAATTTGCAATTTAAATGTTTTTAAAAAAGTTCAAATTTTTTAAAATCTTTCTGAACAAAAAGTAGACCATTTAGAAGTTGTCTAATTTTTTTACATATAAAGAGGTGCTTTACCTATCTAATACAGTTTACAGAATTAAAATCGGATTATTTAAGGGGCCTCAGCAATGTTTTAAAGTTATAAATAATTTTTTGGCTTATAAACAAATAGCTTTGTTTAATAATAAACAATTAATTTTTAGCAATGCAAATAATTAAAATCGGTATAATTTGATTTAAACTTTTAAATTATGTCAGCAGAATTGCTATTTTATTTTTTAATCAAAATTATTCGCGTTCAAAAATTGCACTTTTTCGATTTTTTGAAAGTTTCACTGCGTTTATCTCGAAAACTATGCATCCTACGAAAAAACTTGTAAGAACATTTTTTGCTTAGACTTACCCAAGAAATATAAAAAAATGTTTTATTTTGCGAAAAATCCATGTTATGTAATTCCTCAAGTTCTTTGTTTATAACAATTTTATTGACATCCGGATCAACTGTTACCCAAAAAAATCGTGTTCCACGGGTCAAAAAATACATAAAAATCTTGGGTAAGTCCATCTAAATAAAGGAGCGCGCAACACCCCTTCTGGCCACAGGACTAATTTGTTTATAACCCAAAAAATTGTTTATAAATTTAAAACATTGATGAGGCTGCTTAAACAATCCGATTTTAATTCTGTAAAGTGCATTAGATAGGTGGAGTGCCTCTTTATATGTAAAAAAATTGACAAATCTTTGTATATACTAGTTTTTGTTGTGCAAGATTTTAAAAAATTTTAATTTTTTAAAAAAAGTTTAGATTGCAAAATTATTATTCAAAATCTAGTAAGTCAATTTTAATGAAAATTGGAGTACGGTTTTAGCACATTACAAAAATTTTCTAAGCGAATTAGGAAGGCTCCAAGTGTAACCTAAGTGATGGAAAATAATTGAATAAAAACAGGCTTGTTTTGCCCCCTTATTTTATATTTATTGCTATTTTGCAGCAAGGGTGATTAATTAAGAGATTTTTAACCAATCGCATCTGATAGAAAATTTAATTACCTTTGTTTTATTCCTATACGACTTTGTTCCAAAGTGAATCGTTTTAAAGTTATAAGCAAAAAAAGTTGAAAAAAGAACGAAATTTTTTGAAATTTTTAAATATTTTATTTTTTTTATTAATGTTCCGGGCATATTTGAGACGGAGCATTAATCAATTATTATTAACGAAGTTATCACCTAACTTTATCCGCAAAAATCTGAATGATACCTCTCACCTCCATCTAAAAACAGATCCTTACTGGTCTATTATTAATTATACGAAAAAAAGTTATCCTTTGTAAAAAGTTCTGCATGGCCAAAGACCTTAAATACAACCATCTTATATCAATTTTGATTAATTTTATACGAGGTATGTCAAAAAAGATAAATTTCGATCAAGAATAAAGTACCTTTATAGTTCAGAATATTTCAATGAGAAGGATGGAATATTGGAAGATGGTTTTTAGTGTTGTTCTGAAGCTATTTTCTTGTGGCATTTTTATAATTATTTTGATTGGGAAATAAGCCACAATTAAATTGAAAAAATAATTTTATTAACGTTTCGACGCCCAAATCGGATGTCCTTGTCAAAATACAAAATATTACCGAGTAAATATTAGTAATATTTTATATTTTGACAACGACATCCAATTTGGGCGTCGAAACGCGAATAAAATTATTTTTTCAATTTAATTGTGGCTTATTTCCCAACCAAAGATAGATTCCCAACCTAGCGACCCGGCATTGGTCGCTAGGTAGATTGTTACGCGAGTGGTCGCGCGTGAGATTTTCTCTCACATATCCAAATTTTACCTTTTTTTACAAAATAAAGTTTTTAAAACAGTTTTTAAACTTTTTTTATTAACTAATAATAAGAAAAAAAGAATGTATCATAATATAGATAATAATATAATAAAATAAAAAGAAATAATCGGAATTAAACCAATATTAATCAATCTCCGTATCTTGATAATTTACGGCACAGCACACAAATATAACAAGAATGCTCTGGAAAAATTGATTGATGACAATTACAATTTTTTTTTACATTATTTTAGGTTTTAAGTGCCAAAATAAAATTAATTTTTATGTACAGTTCGTAACGCGGGTGGTCGCTTGATGAGAGAATGTCTCACTTGAAGCGCGCTGACTCAACAATTGGGTGATATTAGGTCAACTGAGTCACTATCTAAGCGGACGATTCTATTAGATTGTCGAGGGAGGATAGTTAGGAGACTAGAAGGAACTACAGATCTTATAATTTCCCAGAAAAAAAATTCTGTGCAATTTTCTGAAACCGTGAGAGAAAATCTCATATAGCGACCCTTGCGGGTTAATGATGGTTTTTAGTTCTAAACAACTTTACATAAGCACAATTTTCAATATTGTGAAAAATAAGGGTATATTATTTAAGTACTCTTGGGAAAATTCATATTTTTTTTATATACCTCGTATAAAATTGACAAAATTTGATATTAGACGTTTTAGACAAGGCGGAAACGGCGGGTTCGTTGGGAAAAATATTCCCATGAGATATTTTTGCATAATCACATTCGTGAGACATCCCAGAATAAGGTTCAAGAAGTCGCCCACGTGAAAAGTGGGCCAATTTTTTTTTAACAATTTTTTTTTAATCAAATTGCAAAAATCAATATTTTTGGCCCGGACTAATTTTTTTAGGTTTTTTGGACCATTCTGGACAAAAAAGGTCTCTTATAATTTTTCTCTAAAGTTGATCTTTTTCAAGTTTAAGCAATTTAAAATTTGAAAAACGCGAAAATGGCCATTTTTAAGACTTAATAACTCGGTTAAAAATTATAATTATGAAAATCAGAACGTGACTAAATCAAAGTTTAAAGTCGCCGCTACATGATCCTGTAGAAATCTGTGTCATTAATTTACTACTAAGCTGTTATTTTTAATTAAAAACCATGAGCAGTTAGATCGTATTGACGCCGCTGTAAATGTGAGTGCGAGTAAGATGCAGAATATTGAACTGCTGGAATGGCTTCTCTCTCTCACTCAGAATTTACAGCGGCCGCAAACGTGCATGGCGCTTATTACTATTACTTAAAAATAACAGCTTAGTAATAAAATAATGACAAAAATTTCTTCAGGATCTTGTAGAGGGAGCTTTAAACTTTGATTTAGTCATATATTGACTTTCATAATAATAACTTTTAACCGAGTTATTAAGCCTTGAAAATCGGCATTTTTCGTTTTTTTCAATTTTAAATTGCTTATAAGTCGAAAAAGATCAACTTTAGAGAAAAATTATAACAGACCTTTTTTGTCCCGAATGGTCCAAAAAATTAAAGAAAAAATTGTTCGGGACAAAAATATTGATTCTTGCCATTTGATTAAAAAAAAATTGTTAAAAAAAAATTGGCTCACTTTTCACGTGGGCGACTTCTTGAACCTTATTCTGGGATATCTCACGAATGTGATTATGCAAAAAAATCTCATGGGAATATTTTTCCCTTCGAACCCGCCCTTTTCGCCTTGTCTAGTTGTATTTTAGGTTTTAGACCCTGTAGAACATTTTATAAAGAATAACTGTTTTTCGTAAAATGAATAATAAAAGAGTTTTCCACCTACCTCTACCGAAAGTATACTTTTCCGGACCTGATTGTAGGGAGCAAAGTTGTACTTTTCCTCCCTAGGGAAGAAAAGTAAAAGTGACATCATGGTATTTCATTCATAAAAATAACTTTTTGACGCCCTGTACAATATCTATTTTCTATTAGGTAAGTTTGTATACATTTTAACGTTTATTTATAAAACACTCTGTATTTCACAGAATGGTAAAAAACTGTAAGCTGTTATTTTGATTTAACAATGTTTACATTTTTATTTTGACTTATATTTGACAGTTGACAGTTATATTGTACGTACTTATTAGTTTTAGTTCTAATAAATTTTGTTGGTTAGTTACATAAATAAATTAAGTAAACATGAAAAAATGACTTGTTATTTGAGGAAGGTGGAAAAACCATATGTATAACATGGGAGTAAAGTGCCTTTTCCTCCCTTGAATGATTACTGCCCTCCGCTACGCGTCGGGCAGTAAACTTCATTCTCGGGAGGAAAAAAAGCACTTTCCTCCCTTGTTATACAAATATCTATATGTATCATAATTGAAATAAACAACTAAAAATAATGTTGATTAGAAAAATTTTCAAATTTTTTTTTGCCATTAGAAGGATGAAATTGCATATCAGAATATAGTTCTTAATTCCAAATAATCATGTTAAATTATATAATTTAAAATAATTTTAAAAATATCGTTGAATTTTGTTTCTATTTTGTTTTTGATTATGCTGAATCCGAATATGGCATTACAATTTGAAAATGCTTATAAAGAAGCTCTTCTACACCTATGTCTGCGTACCAGAACCTGCGAACCATATTTGAAACATTTTTATTACAAATTTTACAAAAAAAAGTTTATTCTTCATAAATTGCTCTGCATAGTCTAAAATCTAAAACCCAATCATCAGATATCAAGTTTTATCAAGAATAACTTTTTTCGTAAAACTGGTAATAAAAAAGTTATTAATAGGTTCGAAGTTACGCAGACATAATGTTTAAGAGCTAAATATATTTTTGTTGAAAATTTATTATTGTTCAAGCTTATTATTAAATTTATTTTAGGTAAGTTTTAGAAAAAACATTTTTGATCACTTTTTATAAACAATTTTTTAGTTGGTAATTTTCGGTTTTTGTATTAGGTACATTTTTGTTATCTTTCTTAATTTTTGTCAAAAAGGAATAGTTTCATTCATAGTTTCATAGTTTCATTTCTAAAATAAAATTATTGAGTAAATTTTAAAAAATACATCAAATGCTTTAAAAAATCACCTATAAAATTGTAAAAAATCTTTTCAAACTTGAGTAATACCGTTTTAAAGTGCTGGTAATTCTGTAAACTACGTTTTTACTTAAAACTTACGTAAAAGTTTTCAAAAATTGCATTTTTGCGTCATATCATTTGAATTAAATTTTTGGCATTTTTTTGAATGAAACATTGTTTAGTAAGATGTTTGAAAGGTAAGTTGTGCAAATTTGAGAGCTTTATAAGAAAAATTTTATTAGTTACACATTTTTAAATAATGTTTAAACAAAATTCAGCCCACACCGTACTTATGCCCATACATTTTATTTCTTTTTATTATAACCATAAGATAGCTTAATTGTTCTTCTTTCCAATTAAGCTATCCTTTCTTGTTCCTTCTCTTAATTTTCTTCTTTCTTGTCCAATTTGTAAAATTTTATTTGATCCATTAATTAGAGAAATACACTGAAATAACTCAGCCGTCCACTTCGCTAGTTTACAGTGTGCCAATGTTTGTGAGAAGGGTGACTTTAGCGTTATAAATAAAAAATTATAGAAGCTACAGATTTAATTTTATAAAAATTTTAATCTTATATTTAGGTTTTTTTCAATAGTCTGAATTTTTCAATAGTCGAGTCAGTTTTTTTCTAAAATTTATATTTTCGGGGTTATTTAAAGAAACATCTAATTTCGCAGTTCATTTGTTTAATAAAAAATTAAGTGCCCACTTCTAGAGTAGAACTTTTTAATATGTTGTTTATTAAACATTTCTTAGGGCCATCGGTACATAATTCGCAAATATTTTAAGGCTATCCCTACTTTTTCTGTCTTTACACGGCAAATTACGTGTAGTAAAATTGTCACTGGTATGGATATGTAAACTTTACTTGACAATTTCATCATTAACTGTAAAGATGGCTTTTGAATGTTCTTGGATAACTTTTACTAGTATAATTAATTGCCTTAATTGTTAATTCAGTTAATTAATATGATTATTTCATATTTCCGACCAATAGAAAGCTACAGAAATACAAATTAAATTGATCATTTTTGATAATATCCCATCGTCAAGTATATTACGTCAGATGCCCTTCGTTGCTGTGAAAAAATACATTCAGTGACATTAATGACAATTACTGTTTTAAAACTTATAAAAGTGATGACTTTCAATCGTCAAATATTTATAACAACTGTGTGTTTAATTGTACTAATTTGTACTTACATAAATAAATTACAATAAAATTTTGGTTTTAAACAGTTTTATTCATGAAATAATCGCAGCAAATTGCAGCTCGATCTCTGAAATTATTATCGAATTGTTTCCCTCGTGCCACTTGACGTAATTTCACTCCCCTTCGGGTCGTGAAATTAATACTGTCAAAGTGTCACTCGGGAAAAATTCGATAATTTCAGAGCTCTTGTGCAATTACTACTGATAATTTTTTCACTACTTATGTATTCAGTAATAATTTATCTACTGTACAACAAAAGCTAATAATCAATCGAGAAAAGAGGAAAAGTGATAAAGTGATTTTTTAATACTTATATTGTTACTATGAAACGCTTACAATTTTGAACATCTGTAACAACACAATACTTGGATCACTGAATATATCCTGGTGTATTCTCTGCTTTGGATCTTCCATAAATAATAAACAATAAATAACTTTTTATTAAGTTCACGTCTTAAATCAATTATTTATTAAACACATTATCAGTATTATTTAATCAACAACTGAAAATATTCCCAATGCCAGGTCAAATATTTAAAATTGTCACTGTCTGACTGACAATATGCTGGCAATATTCTATTTACTACTGACAAAGATTTGAAAAATATTACCACGGACATTGTGTTCATTTTTTTTTCAAATCCTGAAAAAAAAAACAATAAATATTTTTGAAAAATTTAAACGCAAAATTAAAGACTAAATTATTACCGAGGGCCGAAAGTCTCTTACAATAAATAAAAAGTTTATTTTGAATGAGATATTTTGAAATTAAAAGTCACACTAAATTTTCTTTTAGTTTTTTAGCCCTGTAACTTATTAAAATAAACATTATAGAAGTTCTCAGGGACTTTCGGCCCTCGCTAATAACGTAATCTCTTATTCTGAGTTTAAAATTTTCAAAAATAATTATTAGTTTTCTCAGAATTCGAAAAAAAAAAATTAATTCCATTTGAGTAGCATTTCAGCAGAAACTACGTACCCATCCCCTTAATGAAATTAAAAAACATCTATATTGTTTGATTTCTTCCGAAGGGAAAATCTATATGCATTTGTATTAAATATTTTGTATTTGTATTAAATGAGGCGCTCAGAGCAACAGTGGCACAGTCCACAAATTGAGCATTTTTAGATTAATACATCAATAAAAGCAGAAAAATTGGATATATGGTTCAACAGTGGTCTACACAATCTAGCTCTATATTTGGCAAGATGGCACTACATAATGTATTGTTGCCTTGACAAATACTAAAAATACGAATGAAACAGTGGCCTAACCCTCAATTGTGTGGCTCAGACCCATCAAACAAGTATTCATCGTATCAGAATCAGAATAATACGCATAATTCATAAGAATGACTATTTTTAATTTTATAAAGTAATATTTAATAATAATAACTTTAACCCCGTCCTTGACTGAGTGGTAAGAGCGCCTACCTTTGGATCGAAAAATCCGAATGGTTGTGAGTTCGAATCTCACCAGGGTCAGAAATGTTTCATTTATTATAAATTAATAAATGAAAATAGTTTCTGTCCTTGTGGGATCGGTACTCACCGGAGGGACCGCAGACGTTCGGATACAGTTAGCGTCTCTTTGCAAAGACAATGACGTCAACTTTGCAAAGTAACAAGACACTTACTCAACACACACACACACTACACATTACACTAGGTACCTAACTGTTAAAAATTACCGTACCTACCATGCCAATGGCCATTAGTTGTAGAGGCATTAACCTTTTTTAAATAAAAAAAAAAACAATAATTTAATTTGTCATATTAATTTCCTATTTGGTAGCAAATTTTGTGGCTTATTACAAACTAAAATAGTAAATTAGTAATAAAAAGTATTAATTTGTATTAATTGTATCAATTAAAATAAATAATTCTTTTACGATTCAATTTTTAAATCTTTTTTCTGTCGGTATCTTACTGTGTACAGGTAATGCTAAGAATTACCATAATCTGTTCTCGGGAGTCTTAGTACACAAGATTAATGACGATGAACGACCCAAAAATACGAAAAATGTGCATTGCCAGGTAATAATAAAAATGTTTACAAGCTAATAGTACTTTGAGGAATACGCAAAAACGTTGCCAAACTTCAGGGCTTCTTATAATCGGTAGCTCAATGTGGGCTTCCTAACGCTGCTGAACTTCTACAGAGTATATACTTTTTTTCGCAGCGCAAACTGGTGGTAGATACCATGAACTACGAGTGTATGTTTTGATAATAATTCCAGGCATAAGCAGCCCGGGCTTCGTATTGTTAATCATGATTTCAGAGCTACCTATGGTACATTTCTAAAATTTGTCCGAATATATATGAAGCCCAAGCGTATTCACATGTTCTGAGCTTGGTTAAAATATCGAGAGATGGTGTAAAGTACGTTTTTTGGGGAAATAACATTAAAGAATTACGAAGCCCGAATCCGGGCTTCGTAAGGAGGTGTCGGGCTTCGTATGACCGGTGCGATATAGCGTTTTTGGCTTCCTAAAGTCGGAATCCATATATATATATATATATATATATATATATATATATATATATATATATATATATATATATATATATATATATATATATATATATTCTATAACACTATAAAACAGTGTTGAAATTATCGGGAATTGCGGTCTGTGGCTTAGATTGAAACTACATTTAATTCTGTTGAATTCGATATTTCGATTAGTATTTATTAATTTTTCATCTTCATCAGGAACAAACTACAAAATTAACTAACAGTTAGGTACAAACATAATATTACAATGATATAACTTACGAATTGTTGTAGGTATGTTATATAAAGCAATTTAACTTAAAGCTATGCATGTCGTTTCACGAGAACGTCGAGGGCGGCACTGAGTCAGGTATCTTTTCTCACATGTGTTAAGGGTCAAAAGTTCCAATATCGAGCCATCTGTTTAATATTCTGCTATTTTTCGAATTTTAAAACATTGCAGTAAATTTCGCTTAATCTACTTGTGTCTGATTTGTAATTAATTGAACGTTTATTACTGTTTATGTGGTACATCTCGAGGAACAATCTTTTCTTATAATTGCTTTAGAATAGATTCAGAAAGAAATTATAAGAAAAGATTGTTCCTCGAGATGTACCACATAAACAGTAATAAACGTTCAATTAATTACAAATCAGACACAAGTAGATTAAGCGAAATTTACTGCAATGTTTTAAAATTCGAAAAATAGCAGAATATTAAACAGATGGCTCGATATTGGAACTTTTGACCCTTAACACATGTGAGAAAAGATACCTGACTCAGTGCCGCCCTCGACGTTCTAGTGAAACGACATGCATAGCTTTAAGTTAAATTGCTTTATATAACATACCTACAACAATTCGTAAGTTATATCATTGTAATATTATGTTTGTACCTAACTGTTAGTTAATTTTGTAGTTTGTTCCTGATGAAGATGAAAAATTAATAAATACTCATCGAAATATCGAATTCAACAGAATTAAATGTAGTTTCAATCTAAGCCACAGACCGCAATTCCCGATAATTTCAACACTGTTTTATAGTGTTATAGAATATACTTGCACGGTCGATAAATACATCGGATTTCGAATCCAGTTTTGTATATATATATATATATATATATATATATATATATATATATATATATATATATATATATATATATATATATATATATATATATATTATATTTAACAACCTCGAAAAGTTTAAAACCAATGGGCAAATACATAACATGAATACTAGATATAAAGGTACCTTATGTGCCCCAATGTGTAGGGCAAATTTATATTGCAGGTCCCCGAGTATAATGGGACAAAGACTCTATAATAGATTACCAACGCATATAAAATTGTGTAAGAGCCTGACAAGCTTTAAACTAAATTTAAAGGAATTTCTGATGACACACATTTTTTATTCAGTTGAAGAATTTCTTCAATTTTAAATGTATTTTCGTTGTTAGTTTGTGTAGTGTGATTGTTTATTTTGTTTGTTATATTTACTTAATGTATTACTTTTGACTAATTCTATACAGACTCTGTCTGTCTAAAAGAAAATAAAGTATTTATTTATTAATCAACTCGTGTGGTTTCATTTTTGTTACTGCATGGATGCTGTTATTATAAGCTAGTAAAGCGTAATTTATTTTTTGTTCAATATGGCCATTTTTGTAATCTTTTTGATTATTTAGTAGTCTAATATATTCGATTATGGTTGAATGGAATCTCTCAGCAATTTCATTAGATTCTGGATGTTGAGAGCTTATAAAATGTACTTTTACTTTATGTAGCTCTAAAAGTTCTTTGACAACTGAATTTTTTAATTCGGTCCCATTATCAGATATTATTTGCTCTGGTATGCAGTGATGAGTAAAATATCGAATTAATGCATTTGCTACTTCAATACTTTGAGCTGCATTTATTTTATATATAGTCCGTCCGCTATAACTTTTTCCATGCGGTACGATTTATTTTCAATCAAATTAAGTCAAAACATAAATTGAAACGAACGTCGATGTGTATATACATTTTGTATACTATATACTACACACATCGGCGTACGTTTCACTTTCTGTTTTGACTTAATTTGATTGAAAATGAATCGTACCGCATGGGAAAAGTTATAGCGGACGGACTATAATTGACCATATTTAGAAAAAGAATCTATTATGGTTAAAAATTTTGTTATTTCTAATGTAATTGCATCTAGGTGAACAATTTGGAAGGGTCTAGTTGCAGTAGGTGTTATATTAAATAAGGGTTTAATAGGTTTCCTATCGTATTTTGTTAATTGGCAAATTTCACAATCGTTTATATAAGTTTGGATAGATGCTCTTTGATTCGGCCAATAATATAAGGCTTTTATTCTATTTTCTGTTTCATCTACTCTTCTGTGGTTCTGTTTTCCTTCGTGATAATTTTTTATTATTTCTTCAATTTCGTTTGGTGGGATATCGATTAACTTCTTGGTGCATTTAATAAGGTTTATTTGCGAATTTTTGAAATATTTTTGTATAACGTTACTAAGAGTTTCGTATATAGGATCTACGAAATACATATATTTGACTTTAGATACTATAATATAGTCTTTTACAAATTTAACTATGTCACGTTCAGTGTCATTTTTTGAAAATTGTACGAGAATGTTTGTTTTTTATCATAAAGATTTATAATAGATGGTACTGCTATTGCAAAGTTACTTGCATCTGTTGTCAGATTAAATGGTTCAGTAAAGTGCGGATATTGCAGAAAAGGTTCATTTGTAAGAAGATCTTTACAGATATTAAAACACTGTACATAGTCTTCGTCTTTAATATTTATTTCATTATCCTTTTTCAGTCGCATTGTTAAGGGTTTTGTAATTTTTGAAAAATCTTTAATAAATTTTCGATAATATCCTAATAATCTGAGGAAGCCTTTTAACTGTTTGGTAGTAGCAGGTATTGGGAAATTTTTAATAGCCTTTATTTTATCCGGATTGGGCTTTACTCCTTCTGGAGTGACAATATGACCTAAGTAAGCCACTTCTTTTTTTTTTTAATTCGGATTTGTCCAACTGTAATTTTAAGTTAGATTCACGTAGTCTCTGAAATATTTCTCTTAAATTTGTAATATGTTCTTGCAGGCTAGTGCTGAATATAATAATACCATCTAGATAGACAAGGCATTTTTCGTTTTGTATGCCTCTCAGTATGTTATCCATTACTCTCTGGAATGTAGCTGGGGCATTTCTAAGTCCAAATGGCATTCTAAGAAACTCATAGCGACCATTTTCGGTGTTAAAAGCGGTTTTTGGGATATCTTCTTCTGCCATTTCTATTTGATGGAAACCAGAAGCCAAGTCTAGCGTGGTAAAGTACTGACAACGCCCTAATTTGTCTAAGAGGTCAGTGATATTTGGAAGGGGGTATCTATCTCCTAAAGTAATAGCATTTAAACGTCGATAATCGACTACAACACGAAATTTACGTTTATTGGAGGCATCAAGTTTTTTGGGGACCACCCAGATCGGCGAGGACCAGGCAGAATGGCTATGTCGGATAATATTTTGGTCTAACATGCCCTGAACTTGATTTTGGACTTCTTTACGATATATTTCCGGATATCTATATGATTTAGAATATATTGGAATCTCATTAGAAGTTTTTATACTATGCTTAATTTTATTAGTGAAAGACAATTGGTTGCCCTCAATATGAAAAATGTCCGAGAATTCTCTTAATAGTTTTAAAATTGAATTCCGCGCTTCGATATTCATATGTTCGGTGCGGATTTTAGAAATATCAAATTTGAATTTTTCGGCATAAATAGAATTAATATTAGGATGATTGACCTATTTGTTCGTATTCATCGAACTTTTCAACTTCTATTGGTGAAGTTAAATCAACTTTAAAATGTGACTCTGATGAGTTAGTAATAGTGCATAAAGCTTCTTTATTAACAACTTTAGTAATACATTGGGGAATTTCTAATTTCTCTATTTTTGTATAAGGTACGATAACGTCACCATTTTCTATATTTTTTATATTTAATTTAATTACTTGTTCGGAACGTGGAGACACTACTATACAATTCGTGCTGCCAGCGCTCGGACTATAATAGTTAATTTTAATTGAAGAACAAGGTGTTCTTAATAAATTATTTACTAAATCGATATTTGCTTGTAATAGCTTTAGGGCCGGTTGTTCGAACGCTAATCAAAAATGATCATTATCAAATATTGAATTACTGTCACAACTGTCAATGTCAACTTTGATTGGGTTGCTGAAAACATAATTATTGATTATAATTATGAAATTAGTTAATCAATTATGTTAATAATTGTTATGTTAATTGATTAACTAATCTCATAATTATAATCAATTATGTTTTCAGCAACCTAACCAAAGTTGACATTGACAGTTGTGACAGTAATTAAATATTTGATAGTGATCATTGTTGATTAGCGTTCGAACAACCGGCCCTAAGGGCCGGTTGTTCGAACGCTAATCAACGATGATCATTATCAAATAATTAATTACTGTCAATGTCAATTGTTAAAACATAATTAATTACAATTCTGAGACTATAATCAATTAATATAACAATAATTATTAACATAGTTAATAATAAATCTCATAATTGTAATTAATTATGTTTTCAGCAACCCAAACAAAGTTGACATTGACAGTTTTGGTGACAGTAATTAAATATTTAATAATGATCATTGTTGATTAGCGTTCGAACAACCGGCCCTAAAACTATCTAATCCTAATAAGCAATCAACATGATCGTGAAACTTAAATATATGATAAGTTAATTTTATTGGCTTTTTATGCCTATATATAGAGGAAGACGGAATTACGGTACAGAAATTTTCCTTAGTAGTTCCAAGAGCAGTGGAAATTTGAAATGGTTTTTTAAATATCGAATTTTTAAAATATTTTTCACCTATTTTCGGTATAATAAAAGATTTAGTGCTCCCAGTATCTATAAGGACTTTCAAATTATGCTCAGGGAAAATCATGTACGGCAATTCACATTCTTTGTTAGTTAAGTTTAATAATTCTACACGCTCTGGTTTTCTTCCGAGGCTATCTCTTCTAAAAAAGGTTCTTGGGATGAACTTTCGGGACAATCTGTATTATCTATGTTATGCAGTTCTTCCGGGATAATATTTTGGCTTGCGAAATTATTGGGGTTACGGAAACGAGTCCTATTTTGGAAGTTTTGTGATGGTCTGAAAGTATTATTGGTTGTTATAGTCATTGGAGTAGGGTTTGACAATTTTCTGTTTGGATTTGGTTGGAATACATTGGAGTTTCCATTAAAATTCCTACTTGTACTAGGATTATTTCGGAAAGAATAAAGAATTATTTTGATTATTTTGTCTCATATTTTGAGGATTCGGTTGGGGATTCGGAGGATTCATAGTATTTCTCTGTATTGGAAATTGGTTCCTGGGTTGATATTGAATTTGGGGTTGATAATTATTTTGTTGGTTTTGTCGAAAATTGGATTTTGGCCTAGGTGAATAATTGTTATTTTGATAAGATTTGGGATTTTTGTTGTGAGAAGAATTATTTTGATCGAGATATATTTGAAAATCATTTGCCAGGATGGCTAATGCAGAATTTAAATCTAATGGATTCTTTGTACGCATTAAGGTACCAAGAGGTTCTTTTAACCCACGTAACAAAACTCTTAATGCTAAATTTCGGAAAAAGGTACCGAGAATATTAATTTCAGCAGCAGTTCAGTTTTTGAGGTCAATACAGATATTTGAAGATTTAATAATTTTGAATGGGGATTCATTATTGCCTTGTTGCAAATCTGAAATTTGTATGCATAAAGTATAAATATTTTTTTAACTGAATAGGAATTAATTAAAGTATTTTTTAAATCTTGCCAAGATCTAAGATTACAAGAAGAAATATTAACTGCGGCTTCGCCTTTTATTTTTGCAATTATGCTTGACATCAAATATTCATTTTGAAAATCATTCACATCTGTAGCATTATAAAATTTGGTTACAAGTTTTTCTAAAAATCTAGGAAGTAACGTATGATTTCCTTCAAAATCTGGAATCATATCTAAGTATTCTTTCTTTAACTGAGGAACTTGTGGAACAGCCATTTTAAATTTATTATTTAATTCTAATATTTTCGAAGAACTTATATTATTTTAACGTTTATTATTTAACGTTGTTAATGTGTTTTCTCTGAGCCAATGTTCAGAGAAACATATAGTATATTGTATCTTTTATTTAAAAAAAATATTAAGCTGGTCTATTTTGTTTAATAAACTTTGTGTGTTTACATGGAAAATACTATCTGGACTAATCTGGTCAGAGTTTGCTAACGAATTTTGTTTAATATAAAATGGTACAGAGGTAAGTATTTGAAATAACACTTTCACTGTTGTTTTTCGGTTAAAGTATTTACCTTGGTTAGGAGATTTATTGGCGGAATATACTTATTCTGCGAAAAAATATTCACTCACCTCTATGCCTTGCAGCCACGTCTGTGGTTAAAAAAGAATATTCTTCAATTCTGCATCTGCCGTAATCCTGAAAAAATTGCATCCATTTACTTTGTTCTCGTATAAAGTGCACGAGACTTCATGCCCGGGAAACTTTGTTGGTATGTTTCCAATTTTTCTGTACTGTAAGATTGTTTATACTTTGCGGCATAAACCCACACCTTGTCTTTTGATGCTAGCTCCTCACTCTCACTGTTATTGTCCACAACTTTTGCATCCGACGGAGTTTTGTTTTGGTTTTGACCAAGACTGTGGCTATCATTCATTTTCAAACTTTGTTGTGCCTGCGTTAAGGCGCTTGAGAATTGCTTGTTTGCAGGGACGCGCCAAGTAACTTCGGCGCCGTCGTGCAAAATATTGATAAACGCCTGTATCAAAATTACCAGGGTAGTAGAAAATATTATAATAATCAATCACTCCTTCACATTTTAACGTGGAAAACTGAAATTTTTTCTATGGTAGGGGAGCAAAGTATGCTAAATGTGCAGTCACTCGAGCGCTTTTGGCGACCTATTGGGTTGTGAAGAGTAGGTCTTAAAACCAAAAAAAAAAATAGTTAAGTAAAGTTTTCCATTTTAGTGGGGACTTTCCATTTTTAATTTAATTTTCCATTTTCAACAATCGTTTTTTAGATTATAGCGCAATCTATCCATAATTCGGAAAAATGTCGCGAATAAAAGTTGCTTATTTTTACGTAAGGAATCCAAATCTGCAATAAAAAATGGGGCTCCATTTAAGATTTTAAAGTAACCCCCCACCCCACCTCCGTGGGGGTTCGTGTTTGGTGCCATAAGATAGATTTTTCAAAAATATTGTATAAGTGTATTTTTCAGTTTTTCGATCCATTGTTCATTTCGCGAACGCGATTCGTATTTAAAATATTAAATTTACCCCCACCAATCTCCGTGGGAAGTCGTGTTTGGTATCATTCGATAGATTTTTGAAAAATATTGAGTACGTATTTTTTAGTTTTTCGATCTGTCATTTATTTCGCGAAATATTCGCTTTTTTCTTGTGAAATTTTGGGACTCACTCATATCCTTTATGAGTGACACCCCGCTCAAATCGTCAGATTTTTGAAATATACACTGTTTTGCAAGTACTAACTTACCTTATCTTAATCTGACGATTTCGAGTTTTTCTAAGGATAGATTTTTTTTCGGTCCCCCCTTAACGAACTCCCCTGCATTAAGAGCCAATATATGGTAGAGGTACATTTTCAGGGTACAAGGTTTCTCCCCATGTAATAATCTGACTCGCTCGAGTAACTGCAAAAATCCCCGCTTGGGCTCCCCTACCATACTTCTACCAAGATTTTTTTTTAAAGAAACCATAGGTACACAGTACACTTATAAAAAATGATATATTCTTCTTGTTCCTTCTTGTTTGTAGGCTTTAAATTCTGTTCATTCTTCAATATTAGCCTCCTAAATTGTTTAGATTATTATCGCACCATCTTTTTGTGGTCTGCCAATACTTCGTCCAGTTGGTGACTTATCACGTGCTATTCGTACTGTCCTATCCTCTGCCATTCTACTAATGTGTACGTTCAACTCCTGTTTCCGTTTTGTCCGCATCCATTTATATCTTCTACATTGCATGTCCTTCTTATGTTTTCACTTCTCTCCCTATCCAACAGACTTTTCCCTGATATTCGTCAAAGTATTTTCATCAGTAGTTATTAAAAATAATATATAAAACACTATATTGCACAATAAAACAGAACATCATAATAAAAATTATGTTAAAGTTATAAAACATTACTTAAAATTAAAGAAACTGAAGATCAAAAAATAAAACATTTATATTGCGATTTTTTTAAACAAATTAAAAAACACTTAAGATGAAAACCAACGGATATTCTGTAGAAATAAGAGCAAGATTTTCTAGCCGCTCCTGACCCATTCTAGATCTTAGTACTTAATTCTTAATTAGTTTTAGTTTAGAAAATTATCTCTCGGCACAGAAATCGGTATAGTTAGCAATACACGTAACGCAATAGTAATGTTTGGGAATGCGTGGACTAAGTTATTTTTTGCAATATTTTGTTTTCATTAAAAACATATTTAGTTTTCAATTGGATATTTATTTAACATTGCCGAGTCAAAGGGCGCCTTTAACGCCTTGGCGCCGTCGTGCGCCGCACGACCTTGCCCATATGGACGGCGCGTCCCTGCTTGTTTGTAATTGTTGTATTCTCACGTGTCTCGTGTATGCCCTTGGTTTTCTTCCCATCAGCTTTAGCGACGGAATTTGGAGGTTGACCGGCGACACCGCTTTGTGTGTTTGTATTTGGCATAAGTTTAACCTCAAAATTTGCTGGATTTTGTAGCAAATTTATAATATAATCTTGATTACTAATCGTTCGTTCAAGTTCTTTGATAATACGTCTTAAAGCGTCTAATTGGATATTTGCGACTTTAAGGTCATATTTTAATGTTAAATGACTTACCGCATTGGCGTGGTCAGTTGAAATACTATCAGATATTTCAGTAGTTGCATCAGGTAACTTGGTATTTTCATCACTGTCCACATACTAAACCACTTTAACACTTGATTTTATGTCCAAAGTTCTTTTCAATTATTATCCTAACTAAATCACTTTTATTTAAATATTGAAATGGTTGCTGATGTGAGCACATAATATTATTTATGTAGGGTAGGTAATAAGTCTACTACTCACAGTCTTGTTAGATTTTATTTATTTAAAATGTAGATGTCAAATTTGGGCGACCGGTTTCGGTGTTTAACATGTACACCATCATCAGGCCCCTAAGAAGCTAAAATAGTTACAATTTGTATTAGTCAGAATAAGGTGTATATGACGATACACAGTGGCGTAACAAACTCCGTCGGGGCCCCCCCGCAGAATTGGAAATGGGGCACTTAAAAAATTACTAAATGCGACATGTGTAATACCTATCTATATGTGTTACAGCCCAGTAAATGAACGTAAAATATGGCGATACCGTGTAATTTTCAGTGTCACCACCGAAGTGGTCAACTCAAAACTTTTCGAGTTATTTATGAGTAAAAATGTTTATTGTTCAACAAAAAGAAAACACGTTTTTAGGCGATTTTTCGCAAATAGTTCAAATAGTAAGTACTTGATCAAACATAATATTGCTAGCAAAAATGTATCTAGCTTATAAAAAGATGAAACAAAAATGAAGTCTATTAACCCAGTAAAAGAAAGGTTGTAGCTCATGAAAAGTGTTTCTTATTCGTCAAATTCCAAATCAAATATTTCAACGTGAAGTAACCAAAAAATGAAATACTTTTCGGGGAGACTCATTAGAACTTTTTTAAAGTGTTTAAAAGATGCTTTATTTTTTACAAATTTTCTACCATCAAAACTAAGCCAGTTACGCTCAATATACAGTTAATCCCTTTTTTTGGTAAAAGAATTGTAAAAATCTCCCCCTATTTGGCACCTTAAATGAAACTAATCATTATCGCCTTACAAATTATTTTTTTAAAAACTTTTTTATATGACCTGTAAGTTTCACCGGTTCAAAGTGCTTATTTTTAAAAGGGTTCTAGTTGAAAGGACTTGAACGAATCACTAATCACGAGTATATGCAAATTTTAAACAGCCATCTCTTAACCAGTTTTTGTCTTACAGAAAAACACAATAAAGCTAAAATATTTATAAAAGCAAGACCTACATTTCTTTACTCTTTGAGATTTTTCGTATCACTAATACTTTTTAAGTTATTTTGAAAAAAGACATTTTTCCAAAATAAAAAAACTTTTTACTATAAAATCAAATTTTTTCAAAAATAAGAACTTCGAACCAGTCAAACTTACAGACCATATAAACAATAAATATTTAAAGTAAATGGTAAAGCGCTAACGATAAATTTTATTTGGGGTACGAAATTGGGTCAGATTTTCACCATTTTTTTAACAAAAAAGGGGCAAACTTTATTTTAGCGTACCTCGTATAGTTTTGGTGCTAGAAACTTTTATAAAAAATAAAAACAAACCTATTTTTTGTAACATTAAAAAAAAGTTTTAATGAGTTTCTCCCGAAAAGTGCTTCATTTTTTAGTTATTTCAGGTTGAAATATTCAATTTGGAATTGGACGAATAAGAATAATTTTTCATGATCTGCAACTATGCTTTTACTTTGTCGATAAACTTCATGAATAAGTACACCGTTTGTTTGTATCTTATAAGCTACATCTTTGCTACAAATATTTTTTCGATATCTAATATTTAATTCTATAAATACCTATTTTTAAATTATTTGCAAAAAACCCGTCTGAACCCGTTGTTTTTTTTGTTGAAAAATAAACATTTTCACTCGCAAATGACTTGAAAAGTATTAACATAGATAAAGAAACTCTATAGAACAAAAGTTGATTATAATTAGTAAATTTGTACATTTCCGGACTTATTTTAAACGTGTTTTTCACTCCAATAAGGGGTGTCACCCCCGAAGTAAAAGCAACCAACGGCATAAGCCCAACTTTGAAGTGGAGTGTAACTAGAACCTAAATCCAAATTGTCAGGCAAATACGTCCGTCGTGACGCTGATAATTTCACTCCAAAACTGTCATTTACAGAGCTATTGGTGTATTCATGCATTGCTTATGACGACTTCCATTTTTCATCTTTATTGGTATAGAATAAAATAGAACAAAAAATTACTAAATTATTATATTTTATCTACGATAAACAAATAAAAAAACTGTAACTCTTCGTCACTGGAATTCATTTCTATTCTACAATTTTTAGAACTTTGACATTTAAAAATCCTAACTAATTTCAAACCACAAAACTGTCAAAAATTTTGTTGTAAGTCATTGCTCATATTGTCATCACCATGACAACGCGAAAGTTAAGGATATTTGATTATATGAAAGTGTGCCAAAAAACCCATGGAAAGTGTGCGAAAAAGTAAATCTTATTTAAAATACATTGTTACTTCACGCACACTTTAAACCCTTCACGCACTGCTATCTATAATGACAGTTTTCACAAACTAAAAACTTATACATAATATGACATAGAGTAGATAAACAATATTTATTTGTCAAACACCCTGTATAAATAATTATGTTAATGTTTATACTATTGAATAGAGAATTGAATACCCTTTTAAATGAGCTATTACATGACCCCTATTCTCATTTAAAAAAATCTTCGATTACGTCATCACGCCCAGGTGGATGACGTCACTAGTATGATATATATGCCAGAAAATCTAAATTTAAAAATAAAAATCGACCTGTTTCGGGATTTTTCCTTAAAGTCGCTGGTTTACGAAATAATGAATTTATGCGTCACTTTATGGACGGACTGTATACATATTAGACGACGAAATGTGGCCCTTGACATATTGGGGCCCCCTGTAAGCTTCATGTTGCGGGGGCCTCTGTTACGCCTCTGGATAATTGTATCGAAATACTAAACGTAGGTAAATATTAAAGAGAAAACCCATTTCTAGATTTAGAAATATTGTTCTAAAATTCGGCAAATTGCAATTCTCAAATCTTTCAATAGTCACGTACAAAGCATTATAATTTATTGACGTCACCATAAAAGTTCATGAGATCGGAAAGGATTAATTTTTTAGATATGAGATGATTCACTTGCCGAATACGGCTATTTAGAAATTTACATTTTTAAATTTAAACACACAAAGTAAAATCATATACCTACCTATAACAGATTTTTACCTAATATCAGACGACAGAATGGGGCCCCCGATCGATTGCCCCCCCCCCGCAAGCTTCATGCTGCGGGGGCCTCTGTTACGCCCCTGACGATACAAATATACAAACAAACCGACACCTATTAGAGCTACAGTACAAAGGACTTTGACAATATTAGCGGGTGTAATGCTAATTATTAATATCACGATAAGCATGTTATAATTTAGGTTTTAAATAAATATATAAATAAATAAAGTGTTTACCAGTTCCCATCTAAGGTAGATGGGAACTGGTAAACACTTTATTTATTTATATATTTATTTAAAACCTAAATTATAACATGCTTATCGTGATATTAGCTGAGTAGCATTGAGTACTGAAACTTATATTAGTATACCTACTGATAAAAGTGCCTAGCCAGTTTCAGATAAGCAATAAGATTGAAAAGAAAGAATCAAAGAATACTGGTAAATAATTCTGGCCCATTTAGCTTCTTATTGGTATTGGCAAATCTACAAAATAACCTATTAGCAGCTTAAGTTGATGATTGTGCATCTGCTGCATTTATCTGTACTTTTTATACCTTTTGTACTTTATCGATAAGAAGAAACGGTGATAAAAGAATAAGATGTTACTACTAGCAACGTTTTCTTCAATTAGATATCAGACTTAATAACACTGAATACTTATACTAGATACTTAATTAACTAGCAAATTCAACTGTTAAAGGAGCAAATCTAACACACAACCTTTCACGCAAGATTCTTTCTTCACATTCTTTACCATAATAATACATTTTAAATATTTGTAGTTTAATA
Organism: Diabrotica virgifera virgifera; assembly: GCF_917563875.1. NCBI lineage: Eukaryota > Metazoa > Arthropoda > Insecta > Coleoptera > Chrysomelidae > Diabrotica > Diabrotica virgifera. The sequence goes on along the minus strand of NC_065448.1, from coordinate 114,639,918 downwards.
ACTTAAACATTAATAATATGGATCTTCAAAGAATAAAGTTTATTGATAATCGTAATTTTTTTAGTTCCAACCAAAAAAATATCTTCTGACTCAACACCAATCAGCACACCAGACAGGTAAGTACTTACTTGTATTAAAAATGACCATATTATATATTTACTGTTATTTTCAATATGTTTTTTTTTGGCATGGGCTGCCGTTACTCAGCCAGTCACAATAAGTATATTTTTAAATCTAAATACATTTCAAAAATATAAAACAAAACAAAAATAAGAAAGATAAAAGAAATGTTACCGTAAAGGTGGTTGTTAATATTGCAATCATTGTAGTCAGGAGTTAAGGTAGGAATAAGACAGGGTCACTTGCTGCTTCTCGTCTAGGGACCCTTCAAGACATTTCATTTAGACATAACTAGACTAGGTCGCGGATGGGAGGTAAATACAAATGGGATAAAACAAAGGTAAATAATTATTTGTGGATAATGCTTAAAGGTTGATTATACTTTTACAAATAAATTCCATTATGCAGTCATAGATTTTTTTCATATTTAGAGAAAGTAGGTAGCTTATAAGGTGGAAATATATTATATTTTAATAAATTTTCAATTAGTTTGTTGAGTATACTTTGAGCACTCAAAAAATATATGAATTAAGTCTCTCTCTTTTTGACAGTCTGGACATAGATTTGAAGATAAAATGTTAATTTTCGCCAAATGAAAAGGATAACAGGTGTGCCCAAATTTTATTCTAATAATGGAAGTTATATATCTGCGGGGAACGAAATAATTTTTAAACCAGTACTCAGTAGGCACTTTAGGTTGAATCATCTCATATTGAGAGAAACTATGTTTGCTAAATTCATTCCATGCTCGTCTCCATTGTTTATTAACATCATTTTTAACGATTGCACATATATCTGGATTAGAAGGTTTATGTTCGGTTAACGATCCATGTGTGATGGCTTTTTGCTAATAAATCAACATGTTCATTACAGGTGATACCTATGTGTGCTTTAAGGGCAAAACCAGACGGACCACGCTGCAGCGCTACGCTGTGGATCCACAAAAGTAGTTTCCGATGATTTACCGTGGGTTCTTATGTAGAGTGGACGTTACACCCCAGACGAGCGACTGTGGCCCTCTGGTTTTGCCCTAACCCATAGGAAATGCACTTCTCTTCGTTTTTTATAGATTTCATAAAGTATTTTTTTTTAATTTGAAAGATATAGTTGTTTAAATTATGACTTGGAAATATTATTGTCTGAATAGCTGTCAGTGCGGAAAGTGAGTCAGAAACAATTACTGTAGACTTATTTTCTGTATTCATAAAATATAATTAAGCTTCATAAATTACAATTGCTTCAGCGCTGAATATTGAGAAAGCATTATTTATTTTATACATTTTTTCTGTATTGTTTGATGGAACATATAAGGCACATCCAGTGCCAAACGTTGAATCGACGCATCTGTGTAGATAATTATAGACTCCGAAAAAACATCCAAGATACTTCTTAAGATGTTATGACTGATAGCTGCATTTTCATGATAACTTAGTATAATTACTTTTACCAAATGTGATAAAGAAGGAAAATCTTCAAATTCTACGATTTCGTCTGGATTTAAACTAACATCAAAGTTTGACATACTGCGAAAAGCTTCACAAAGTGGAGGTGAATTCTTGTGTTTCCAATATTTATTCGTCAAATCTGCTTCATTCAATTTGCTTATTTTTATATGAAGGGAAGGATCTTTATGTTGTACTTCCATGAATTTTTTTTTACTTAGATATTCTCTTCTATATTTCAGTGGCATTTCTAAAGCTTCGACATGTAACGCATTAATTGGAGTTGATTTCATAGCCCCTAAACAAATCCTTAGAACTTTATTTTGTATTACGTCGATTACGTCGATGCAGAACCATATAGTATACAACCATAATCTATGGTATATAAGCTTTGTAGAAAAGTAATGACATCAACATCTGCTCCCGACCACGTTTTTGAAATTTCTTTTAGAAAATTTATTCATTGATTACATTTGTTTAGCATAAACTCAATATGTGATTTCTATGTTAGTTTTCGATCAAGTATCATCCCCAAGTGTGATGTTGGGGGTTGCTGGACGAAGACACTATCCCGAACAAACAAACTTAAACTTTTTACATAATTTTATTCTTACAAGGTTAAAGGTACAATTACAACTACGTCGACCGACATTATCGTTAGGATAGGTCAAGGTGACCCATATCTCGGTAACTATATCCCCTGACTACGCGCCAGCAGAGTTCAGCGAACACACTGATCCAACAACGATGTCTCAGGTACTCGACCTTCCCACTTATATCTATTATATTAAAAACAATGCCCATATGTATTACCATATATGGTTATGCTATACGTATTTCAATAATGACGTGTGCTTTGTTTGCAGTCTTGCGAATGAGTTGAATACTTTGAACTTTGCTACTGTCGTAATAAATTATACAAATTGCAACTATAATATTGACCTTATTCTTATAACAAATAAATTAGGAAAATTCCGTGAGGGTTGTCGTGTACCATCACATCTCTCTGGGCGGGGAAAAGATGAAAGGGAATTTCAGTAACAATTTCCTTTCATCTCTATTTTATATTATTTATGCTGACTGACGTCTCTCCTTTATAAGCAAATTAAACAAACATATTAAAAGAAAATGAGAAAAGAAAAAAAAATGAGATATATAAATATGTACACTGAACCTTAAGTACTAGTAAAAGTCTTATGGTGGACTATTATTACACTTTTACACTATAACACTTTTCAGTACTTATTCTTTTTATATATTATACAGCTTAACGTTATTCTTATGTATGACTACTTGTTTACCCTTTTTCTCAATAATTACGTTAGGCGTTTCATCTTTAATTACGGTATATGGACCCGAAAACAAAGAGTTAAGTTTTGTGTTTGGCTCATTTTTTATTAATACCTTATCTCCTGGTTTATAAGTTATTTTACTCGTTTTGGCATCATATATTTTTTTTCTGCTGTGTTTTGTATGTGTTAGTGTTTCTCTGGTCTCCTTTGCGGCTACTTGTAGTCTGTATTTTAGTTCCATGGGATAGTCGTCAAAATTATACAGGGGTTCTATTTCGTTTTGAACATTTGTCGGCAGTCTACATATTTTTCCGAACACTAATTCGAACGGTGTATAACCCGTTGCTGAGTGTACTGAAATGTTATACGAAAAACAGAAATATTGCACCCATGTACTCCAATTTGTAGGGAATTTTGATAGTTGTATCCTAAGGTACGCATTTAAATGTTTGTGAGTGTTTTCTAAAGCTCCTATTGTTTCGTGGTGATATGCTGTTGAGTTTAGTTTCTCTATTTGCAATAATGAGCATGTTTCCTTAAATGTTCTTGCCATAAACTCTGAGCCTTGGTTTGTGACTATTTTTCTGGGTACTCCATACCTCAGAATAAAATTTTCTACCAATGCCTTGGCTACTGTTTCGGCTTCTTTGTTCTTTATTACATATCCTTCTATGTATTTACTTAGCTCACATTGCAGTGTCAATATATATCTATTCCCACTGTCATCCATCTCAAATGGTCCTACTAGATCTATAAATATTGTGTCGAATGCGCAGGTGGCAGTCGATGTGATAGTTAGAGGTTGTTTGGTTATGATAGAATGCTTATGTCTTTGACAATCGTCGCATCTCTTCACAAATTCCTCGATATCTTTTCGTAAACTATTCCAAAAATAATATTTCCTTATATTTTTGTACATTCTATTTATTCCGGCATGCCCTCCTGTTGGTAACATGTGAAAATCATTAATTATAATTCTTCTTAATTTTTCATCTGCTATATTCTGTTTGTCTTGTACTATACATATTTTGATATCTCTTTCTTTAAATATTTTAGGATCCTTTCTTATCTCTTCAATAATTGGCTGATTCTTATTATTCTTTACTAGTACTAGTTCCTTTATATTCTTTTGTGCGCACATTTGAATCAAGGCTCTCAACGATGCTCGTAGCGCAGACGTTGATCGAGGTTCTTGATATGTCGAGTTTCTCAACGACGCTCGTAGTGCAGACGTTGATCGAAAATCTCGAATCAGATAAATAATATCGTCTTCTTCGTTGTACAATATACTACTATTTGTATTTTCTTCAGCCGAATCTAGCTTCATTGTTTTGCAATCGTCCTTGTCTATCAGTTTTACCTCTACCGCACTTTTCGGGAATTTCAACAATTCGACTACGTCTGGTTGATCAGTCCATTCGTTCTTCGAATCGGCGATTTCCTCCTGCTTTTTCGTTTGTGCTCTCGTCATCACTAATATACTTTTCTCTGAGTCCTTATTTAGTTGCTTTAGTTCTTCTGATGTAACTTCTATTCGTGATAAGGCGTCAGCTGTTACATTTTCAGCTCCTTTCACGCATTTAATTGTAAAGTCGTATTCTTCTAACTTCAATCTAAATTTGGTTAATCTGCTGGAAGGGTTTGTCATACCAAATAGGTACACCAATGGTCGTGGTCTGTCAAAATAATAAATTCTTTCTGTAGAAGGTAATGTCTCCATTTAGCAATGCTCCATACTATTGCCAGTAATTCTTTTTCTATCGTAGGATAATTCATTTCCGCTTTATTAAGTGTTCTACTGGCATATGCTACCGGTTTGTCATTCCCGTTTGACAAAGTTGCTCCTAGTGCGATGCCAGATGCATCTGTCCGTAGAATAAACGTGTTCTCCTCCGATAAATCTGGGAATTCCATTACGGGGGGGTTTGATAATGACGCCTTGAGGCTTTCAAAAGCTTTTTGGCATTCTGTTGTCCACTCAAATTTTACATTTTTCCTTGATAGTCTATTTAGAGGTGCGGCTATTTCTGCAAAATGATTGATATGTTTTCTGTAATAATTTGCAAAGGCTACGAATCTTCTTGCTTCTTTTGCATTTTGTGGTATTGGATATTGTTCCAATGCGGTGATCTTTTCCGGATCTGGTGCTATACCTTTATTCGAAATCTTGTGTCCTAAATATAATAGTTCTTTTTTCATAAACTCGCATTTAATTGGATTTAATTTCAGATTTACTTTCCTTAGTCTCTCTAATACCTTCACTAAGTTCTGATTATGCTGTTGTAGACTGTTGCCAAAGACTATCAAATCATCAAGATATATAAACATGTTTTCATAATTTAAACCTGACATTGCCATAGTCATGGCTCGTGAGAAACATCCTGGGCTTGTCTTTAACCCCATCGGAAGTCGTGTCATTTGATATTGACCTCTATCGGTTGCGAATGCTGTGTACGGTCTGGACTTAGAATCGAGTTCTATTTGGTAATATCCTTGGTATAAATCTAAATGTGAAAAATATGTTGCTCCTGATAAAGCGTCTAGGATTTCTTCTATGCATGGTAATGGAAATCTGTCATTCTCAATTTTGTTGTTTAGTTGTCTGTAATCTATCACAACTCTCCATTTCTTGTTTCCATTTTCATCGTTTTTCTTTGGCACTATAAGTAGTGGAGATGAGAATTCTGATTCATCGGGATCATTTTCAATAATCCCGTCTTTTAACATTTTGTCTACTTGTCTATTTATTTCCGTTTTTTGTCCATGTGGTAATCTATACGGTTTTGTATAAGCAGGTGATACTCCTTTTTGCAATTTTATTTTTGCTTTGTATACGTCCGTCGTTGTGCATGGATCGTTTTCTAAGAAAAACACATCGGAATATTTTACACATATTTTTTCTATTGCTCTTTTTTCCTCTAGCGATAAATTTGTTGTGTTTATTATATTCAAAAGTCTTTCGGCACGACTCACCGATTGTTTTGATTCTCCCATGTGGAAAATGTCGAACTTGTCTAATCTTTCGACCTTCGGTCTAAAATTCTTAACAATTATTTCTCTGTCATTGATATTTAATATCCTTATTGGTATTTTTCCGTCGACTGGTTTTGAGACTGTTCCTGCCGAGAAAATTCCTTCCGCTATCTCCTCTGGTATAGTTACAAAATCTCCGTAGTGTGTCCCGATCTCGAAAAAAAAATAATTTTTCACATCTCCTAGGTATTATTATCGTATAAATTTCCCATAGATAGCATTTCCAAATCTCTTCTCATTCCTTCTACATGTAACGATAATTTTAAGGATTCGTAATTTATTGTAGCAAAATATTGGTATAAAAAATCGCTACCAATAACTCCATCGACTTTATTTGTGAAACTCTTCATAACTGCAAATTCCTGTGTCAACGTTATCTTCTCTGAGTTATCTAATATTTCAAGGTCACACAATAAGGTTCCCCTTGTATATACAGTTTTTCCGGTAACGCCTCGCAAGCTAATACGTCGGGTTTTGTTTATGTCGGTGTAGTTTTTATCTAAACATTCTTCAAATAAAACGCTGACTGTTGCGCCTGTGTCAATTAATAGTTTTTTGCGTTTTCCTCTGTAATAAACATTAATATAATTTAATCCACTTGCTGTGGAATTATCTGCCTCCATTCGATGGGCCACGAAAAAAATCTACTTCTTGTATTGTGATTGTGTGTGGCTGCTCTTGGCGGGGCTGCTCCTCTGTTGCGAAATATGCTCCTGGTGAATTTCTGTTGCTGGGGTTTCTACCTTGCGACCAATTATTATTCCTCCCTCGTTGACCATGTCCTGCTCCTCTGTTTCTTTGAGACCTACCTCTGTTATGATATTGTCTTACTTCGTTTCCATTTGTATTTCTATTATTATATGTCTTGTTACCTTCTTTTCTCCTGTCAAAACTATTTTTGTATCCGTTTGTTGTATTTCTTCTTCCGCCTCTATATGTTTTATTCATGTGGTACATTCCTGCAGTTTCCGTTCGAGTTAGCGATTCTTCGTTCTTTGCGCTTGTTATCGCTTCCGCTAAAGTGATAAAGTTCTTGGCTTTCAAAATTGTCTTTATCTTGTCATTTTTTAAACCGTTAGTAAACACGCTTATTGCAATTTTTTCGTTTACTTTGACCAGCACTTCTTCTGCATCTCTGTTTCCCTCTGCTTGTGCTATTGTTAATTTAGCCATGAACTCCTCTAAACTTCTTCCAAATTTTTCTATTGACCTATTCTCTTGTTTCGCTGAGTTGATCTCCGCTGACAGAACAGGGATAGATTGTTTTACTAGAAACTTTTCTTTAATATCGGTTATTAGTGCCGCGTTTGAGTTGTAAGTAGTCTTCAGTCGTAATTTTGCTGCTTGCGTTAGTTTCACCTTCAACAGGTACTTTGTTAGTTGCGGTTTTCCCTCATTATCTAAAAATTCATCGTACAGTTAAATTGCGTCTATGAATGCTCTAATTGATTCTTCGGTGTTTCCTATGTGAGGGATCAGGTTCCCTGCTGTTTTCAGTTCGAATTTCTCTCCCATCTTGTCGTTGTTATGTTCAACTTGTCTTTTCCGTAGTTCTGTTTGGACTTTTTCGATTTTTTCTCCAATTTTTGCAATAATATCTGCAATGAATTTGTCTTCTGCTGCCTTACAGCTGTCACCTTTGTATATTTTATGCACCGTCCTAAACTGTTCCGTGATAGTCCTGAGTTTTTCCACCCATTTATCTGTGATTAGCTTATTTTTCCTTCGTTCTATAGTGTCTTTTGTGAGATTCCTATTTAATATAGTTATATCTTCCAGAATACGTTGAAATCTTTCCTCGAACATAAATTCGGCTTGGCCTGACTACGTTACTCAATAGTATATGGCCTAGTGTCTCGAAGTCTCAATTACTTCGTAAAGCTTATCATTGCCGTTAAGTTTATCAAATATAACAAAATATAACATATAAAATATTATAATAAAACATAAATGTAAGTAAAATAAAAGGATCAATAATATTGGATAACCGTCAATATTTAAAGTGTCAGTAAATAAGTAAGTGAGTAATTATATAATAAAAAAAATAAAAATGTCAATATGAAAATTAAAAAAAATAGTCATCAAACTTACTTCATAAGCAGTTAAACTGTATTGTATTAAAAAGAAAAATTACTCACGAATATGGGTTCATGTGTCTATGCATTTGGTCCTGGATTCTGGGCGTCTAACCTCAGCATCTCCATTGATTTAGATACTTCCTGTCGGATGTGGCGTCGAAGCTGCTTCTTCCATCGTCGATACAGTAGCCATCCGACGATGATTATGGCCAGGCTGAACGATACAATTCCCAAAACTCCAGGGATTGATAGCTTCTCGTTTTCGCCGGTTTCAGCTGTCACACCTCCGCTGTTGCCTGCTTGGTTTATGAAGATCTGTTCCTCTTTTTCTTTATTCTGGTTGTTTCCCATCTTACGTGTAGAGCTGCATACCTCAATCTATATGCGAACCAGAAAACTCCATTCTTTAACTTAAGGCACGGGTCGCCATGTGATGTTGGGGGTTGCTGGACGAAGACACTATCCCGAACAAACAAACTTAAACTTTTTACATAACTTTATTCTTACAAGGTTAAAGGTACAATTACAACTACGTCGACCGACATTATCGTTAGGATAGGTCAAGGTGACCCATATCTCGGTAACTATATCCCCTGACTACGCGCCAGCAGAGTTCAGCGAACACACTGATCCAACAACGATGTCTCAGGTACTCGACCTTCCCACTTATATCTATTATATTAAAAACAATGCCCATATGTATTACCATATATGGTTATGCTATACGTATTTCAATAATGACGTGTGCTTTGTTTGCAGTCTTGCGAATGAGTTGAATACTTTGAACTTTGCTACTGGCGTAATAAATTATACAAATTGCAACTATAATATTGACCTTATTCTTATAACAAATAAATTAGGAAAATTCCGTGAGGGTTGTCGTGTACCATCACACAAGTATTTGATCGAAGTTTGGAAATTATACTCGTGATTGCTTAGTTGTAATTTATCAATATTTGGTAAGTTGTGTCGGGTGAAAATGCAAACACTCGATTTGTTTGTGGAAATTTCAAATCCATTGTGTTGGAACCAATTGTTTGACAAGTTGTGCATTTTATCTAATGTTTGTATACAATTATCATATTTTTTTGAAAAAAAAATATACAAGGAAATCGTCAGCATATTGTACAATCTTCAAAGTGCAGTTTTCAATTTGGCTATTATGTAGATCAGCAGTGTACAGATTAAATAACAAAGGGCTCAATACTGATCCTTGGGGCAGCCATAAGTTATTATATCGTGGACCTATGAGACAACTGTTATGTGTTCTGAGATATATCTTTCTACATGAGTAAAAATTATATATTGTTTCTGCTAGTTGAGCTGGTATTTGGAAAATTTTTACTAATTTTTCAACTAAAATATCTATCTATCATATGCACCCTCTATGTCCATATATATTGCAGGTAAATAATTGTTGTCTGTAAATGTATTTTGTATATCCACCACTAATGTTGAAAGGGCATCTAAAGTACTTCTTCCTTTTCTGTACCCAAATTGAAAGTTAGGAAGTAATTTATTTTTTTCTAACCACCATTCCAATCTCTGTTTTATCATTCGTTCGACTGTTTTAAGAAGGAGTACATTTTTTAGTTGAAAATAACTTTTTTTTTGGGCGATTTAATTTCTTTTTGCAGGGCTAATAACCTAACATGTCCTCAACATGAGTGCCAATTTGGAAGCAAAAATAACGTACAGGGTCGGACTTATAAAAAAATTTATGTAACGGTGCATTTGAGCTCGTTGCAAATGAAAACTGTCTTAGCTAAATGACCGAGTAAACCTCTGCATTCACTAGTTGAATACTTTTGATTTATATATATATATATATATATATATATATATATATATATATATATATATATATATATATATATATATATATATATTGATGCACGTTAAGTTGTGACTTCCGGTATACAGAAGAGGCTGTCTGGCTTCCACCTTTTCTACTTGGGATTATTTTTTAAAAATTGTATATTTGATAAGAGGGGGGGTGCTAGGATAGATCTACATATTGAGGGGAAAGGATTTACCATAATAAATGTTGTATATATATAGGTATATACGGAAGCGGACATAATACGTTGTGGCTTCTGTAAATAGGGTAGTTTAAGTCGCGTTGTCACTTCCAGCGATGTTGTCATGTTTTTGGAAGTCACAACGTCTCTTCTGCCAAATTTACCTCGTAGTTTGAGCGTGATCTGTTATCTTAGAGTCTCACACTTGGCAGTGGAATTCATTGGTACCTAGCGTTCCAATAAGAATGTCTTCTTTTTAAAGTGCCTACCCGTTCCGGATCTTGGCGATCACCATGGCTATCTTGACTTTGTTTACCGCAGCGCGGGACAGTTCAGTGGTAGCCATGTTATACCACGTTCGTAAAGTTTACCACTTTTACCACGTCCTCTTTTACCACTTACCTTCCCTTGAAAAATCCGTTGGAGAAGGCGGTAACGTTCTTGATTTCTCATTACATGTCATTTTCGCATTGGAAATCGAAATTGGTTAATTGGCTTAATTGGTTAATTGGTTAAACGGCTTAATTCTATATATAAAATATCATTAATATTATATAGTTTAACTGTAATAATAATTGTTACAATAATTAAAACTATGCATTAGTCAATTACAGCTGAACATAATTCTGTGAATGAATATGAGTCTGTAATTCGGACCCCCGGAGAATTACAGAGGAATTAATTTATTAAACACAACACTAAGTGATAACAAACACACTGAATACAATTATAAGATTAGCAGAAGAACAACAAGGTTTTAGGTCGGGAAGATCATGCACCGACGCTATATTTATAATGAGGCAGATTCAAGAGAAATCAGTAGAATACAACAAACCGGCATACTTATGTTTCGTCGATTTTAAAAAGGAATTTGACAGAGTCAAATTAAAAGACGTTATCCATTTATTGTACGCAAGAGAGGTACCTCTAGGAATAATTAAAACGATCGAAAATATCTATCAGAACAAAACGATCAGAGTAAAAGTAGATAAAGAACTAACTGACCCAATTGAAGCTGGCAATGGGATAAGACAGGGAGACTCCCTGTCTTGTTCTCTATTGTTCAACCTGATCATGGATGAAGTAATAAAAAAAAGTAAGAACAAAAGAAAGATATCAAATGGGAGAAAAACAACTTAAAATAATCTGCTATGCAGACGACGCAATACTAATCTCTCAAAGTGAAGATGATTTACAACGTATGCTGCACCAATTTAATATAACCGCTAGAAAATTTAACATGTTGATTTCCCCAAAAAAGACTAAATGCATGGTTATAACAACAAATCTAGTTGTAAATTAGAGCTGGACGGTCAGATAATAGCACAAGTCATAGAGTTTAAATATCTAGGCATCACACTATCTAGCTCTATCTACGGAAAGCTCGAAACCGAAGTACAAGCTCAGGTGAATAAAGTAAACAGAGCCGCAGGCTGCCTGAATGACACAATATGGAGAAATAAAAATATCGGAAAAGAAATGGAAGGCAGAATTTACAAAAGAGTCCTCAGACTAATAATGACATACGCGACAGAAACACAACCTGATACAGAAAGGACAAAAAGAATGCTAGAAACAGCAGAGATGAAAACACTTCGAAAAATCGATGGTAAGACACTATGTGATAGAGCCAGAAGTGCAGATATACGTATACGACAGAGATGCAAGGTGGACAACATTAATAACTGGGTGAAAAACAGGAGATTAGAATGGTGGAATGACCACAAAAGCCGAATGACAATAAACAGAGTAGTAAGGACGGCGAGAGACGGTTCCCCAGTAGGAAGGCCATCAGTGGGAAGACCACGAAAACGATGGAATGACAACTTACTGGAGTCACATTGAAAAACAGACAGTTATGTCTACACAAAAAGATGAAGAAGAAGAATAAATGAATATAATGAATAAAATGATGCTAGGTAATAGTAATTTTAACAAATATTTTTAGTGATTTTATTTTAGCTCCAGGTTATTGTTGGAGTTGGAGTTTACTAACGACATTTTAAATTTAATAATATAATATTGAATAATAAAATATTATGAACAATATAAAGGTAGATACACTCCGGCCAAGAAAATCGAGCTTAGTAACAAATGAAAAACAAAATGTTGCAAATCCTATAATTGCAAAAAACGCTCAGGGAGTTTGTCAGTGATCCAAAGTCAGTGTCAGTGTCAGTTTTTTTAACAGTAACAGTGATCCAAAAAAATTTTTACGGCACAAAAATAGCAACTGTAACAATTTGTTTAAAATATTTTTAGAATTTTTAAGTGCTTACTTTCCGAGCTCTGTTAATATGATGTATTTCTGCACACGTTTAAAGCAAAAAACTTTTAATAATTAGATACAATTATTCTATTATAGAGTGAACTCTCCCTTGGATGGACAGTAGTTGATCCGCATAAACTGTCCGTTTAAGGGAAAAATAAATATGATATAATTAATTATTTTTAATGAGAAATAAGCCACAATTTTACTAAAAAAAAATTATTTCATTAACGTTTCGACGCCCAAGTCGGGTGTCATCAAAATAAATATTACTAGAGTAACAAAGTATTACTAGACTAATATTTTGTATTTTGACAACGACAAATATAAAATGCCACAAGGAAATAGCTTCAGAACAACAATGAATATGTTAATTTAAAATTTTTAATAACTTTAATAACTAAAATTATTTCAGTTACTTTAATTATATGTACATATAGGTTGATGGCTCAGATCATGCACAAAATTTATTGTGAAATTTAATCCGAAAATAATTTACGACATTTTTACCAAAACGCTAAGACCTACAAATTAATACAATGACGTCTATTGAACCCAAATATCTTCATTCGACAATTAAGTTAAGATTCATATTTCAGTCAAAACACAAAAATTTATCGAGGTATTTATTATCAGAGTAATAATGGGGTCAGCAATTCTTTCATGGATCGACATACACATTAAAATTTTGCTTGCGTTGCTAACAGTTAAAAGATGTGAACAGATTTGTATTACATAATTAATATAGCGTAAACAGTATTCATACCTAATATCAAATATCACTCGTGTAAAGATCTGTTAGCCCGATCAAGGAATACAAAACTTATCGAAAACCTCCAAAAAATAAATTAAGGATGATTTGGGAATAGGTAGTTGAAATTGTCTATTATTATATAAGAAAATGTTTACAATTCTACATCTCCTCCATTTTACAAAAATGGAGGGGAATACACCCTTCTTGGGGTTGAAAATATACATTCAAAATAAGTCCGGAATTGGATAAAATAACTAATTTTAAGCAACTTTTGTTCTAGAGTTTTTTCACTAAGTCAATACTTTTCGAGTTATTTGCAAGTGAATATGTTCATTTTTATGCTTATGAACGGTTTTTCGCAAGTAACTCAAAAAGTAGGTATTTTATCGAAACATGTATTCTTAGCAAAAATATAGCTTATAAAAAAGTGAAACAAATGGTGTACACATGAAGTCTGTTGACCCAGTAGAAGCAGAGTTGTAGCTAATGAGGAGTAGGTCCTTCTTCGTCAAATTTCAAATCAAATGTTTCGACGTGAAATAACCAAAAAACGGAGCACTTTTCAGGGAAAATTAATTACAACTTTTTTAAATTGTTTAAAAAAAGGTTTATTTTTGTTTTTTAAAAGAACTTTTAACGTTAAAAGTAAGTGAGTTACGCTCAAAATATTGTTACTCAAATAAAAGGGCTCAACCCTTTTTATTTTTTGGTATAAAAATCGCGAAAATCACCCCCTAATTAGCATCTCAAATAAATTTAATCGTTACCGCTTCACACTTTACTTTTCTTATGTATTCTTTATATGATCTGTAAGTTTCATCGGTTCAAAGTGCTTCTTTTTGAAATGGCTTTAGTTAAAATGGCTTGAACAAGTCACTAATCACGAATGTATGCAAATTTTGAACAGTCTTAGCATAACCAATTTTTGTCTACCAGGAAAACAAAAAATCCAAAATAATCAGAAAAGCAAGACGTACATTTTATTACTGTTTGAGGTTTTTGGTATTACTAATAATTTTTCAGTTATTTTGAAAAAAAAAAGAGATTTTTTTCAAAATCAGATTTTTTTTTTATTTTAAAACCAATTTTTTTCAAAATTGAACAGTTTGAACCAATAAAACTTATAGATCATTATAAAGAATACATAAACAAAATACCTTGTGAAGCAGTAACGATTCATTTTATTTGGGATGCTAATTAGGGGGTGATTTTCGCGATTGTTTTTACCAAAATATAAAAGGGAGCAAAAATATTTTGAGCGTAACTCACTTACTTTTAATGTTAGAAGTTAAAAAAAAAAAAATAATAAACCTGTTTTTAAACACTTTAAAAAAAATTTTAATAAGTTTTCCCCGGAAAATTCTCCGTTTTTTGGTTATTTCACTTTAAAATATTCGATTTGGAACTGGACGAATAAGGACCTACTTTTCATTAGTTACAACTCAGCTTCTACTGGGTATACAGATTTCATGCGTACTCCATTCTTTTCACTATTTATAAGCTAATAAGCTATATTTTTACTAAGAATATCTTCTTCGATAAAATACTTACTTTTTGAGTTATTTGCGAAAAACCGTCTAAAACATGTTTTTTGTTGTTAAAAATGAATATATTCACTCGCAAATAACTCTATATTTTTCACCCCCGAGAAGGGGTATTCCCCTCCATTTTTGTAAAATGGAGGGTGTGTAGAGTAGTTAACTTTTTCTTATATAATAATAGACAATTTCAACTACCTATTCCCAAATTTTCATCCTTCCTTTATTTTTTTGGGTCAGATTGTTCTTTGATTGGGCTATGTATCAATTTGAAACGATAAAAAATGACCTACAGTATCATACGCAAAGCATGCGAAACATGGGTGCTGAAAAGTCAGAAACAGACCTTTTAGAAAGATTGCAGAGAAAAATGCTAAGAGCAATATAATATGGAGGTGCGAAAATAGATCAGTGGAGAAGAAGAACCAATAAAGAACTGGACGAACTGTATAAAGAGCCAACGATAACGATGACGATCAAAGCACAGAGAATAATATTTGGGGCAAATCGAAAGAATGAGAAGTAAAAGAATGCCAAAATGGTACTCTTACGTAGACCATAACAAAAGAGAAGGAAAGGCAGGCCAAGAGAAAGATGGGAGGACAGTGTGTACGAAGACCTGCAGAAAAGTAACATTGAGAGATGGAAACAACTAGCATTGAACTGAAGGAGAGGGAAGTAGGTGGTGAAAGATTGTATAAATGGACTGAATTGTAATTACATAAAATTTATAAGACTAAAATAAAATGTAATCAGAAATGTAAACGTTTTATTCCTAGGCCAACAAGGAATATTGAGCTTAATAAATAATAAAAAATATAGTTTTATATCGTAAAATATTTGGAAAAAGTTCTTCATTTTATATTTACTATCCACATTTGCGGATACGTGCTGTCGTACACGGATGGGTGCTGTCGCCACAATTATTCAATGTGTACTCCCAACTAATGTGTTTCCCACTATGGGAAAGAATTGAAGGTGTAAGGATTGGAGGGAGCATCATTAATAACATAAGATTTGCAGACGATACCGCAATCATGGCAGAGAATATAGACAATTTACAAATTCTCCTATATATCATTAACAGAGAAAACAAAAAGATGGGACTAACAATGAATATAAATAAAACCACATTAATGGTGATCTCAAAAAACCCTGTTGACAACATACATCTGACATTGGAGGTAAACCGATAGAAAGAATCGAGAGGTATAAATACCTAGGAGTAATTATAAACTCACAATTAGATCAAGATGAGGAAATAAAGGTGAGAATAGAAATAGCTCAAAAAGGATTTATAAAATTCAAGTTAATGTTTACAAATAAGAAATTGAGTATGGACATTAGATTGAGGTTCGTCGAATGTTATGTTTGGTCGCAACTACTATATGGGGTAGAAGCTTGGACTCTAAAAGCACAATCCGTAAAAAAATTGGAGGCATTCGAGATGTGGCTGTATAGGCGTATTCTGAAAATTCCTTGGACTGCAAAAATCTCAAACGAAGAAGTGTTAAGAAGAATTGGACATGGCAGGAAGTTTATGAACACAATTAAAATAAGAAAAACATCGTATCTGGGCCACATACTTCGTAACTATAAATACTCTCTGCTACACGTCATCATGCAAGGAAGAGTAGCGGGGAAAAAGGTTTGGGAAGAAAGAAAAAATCTTGGCTGAGGAATATCAGAGATTGGACTAACCTCAGTGTTGAACAGATATTTCACTTTGCAAAAGACAAAGAAGCGTTTAAAAAGGTGATCGCCAACCTTGGTTAGAAAACGGCATAAGAAGAAGAAGAAGATCCGCATTTACACATCATTTTTACTGTCAACGTCCGGTGTTGAGTGTCAGTTGTCAGTTGAAGGGTACAGGTTCATATATCGCCGAATTATTTTTGTTTGAAAAACCGTCCATATAGAGGAGGTGCCCGGCAAAGGGAGGTTACTGTATTTGTATTATGTAAGAGAGTTTACTGTATTTCATATTATTACTAGAATTTATTACTTTATTAGAGCTATTTATCACTTTTAATTCATTGTTTCAATTTTTTTGTGTGTTTTTATACTTTTACTTACTTCCGAAGTAACAATCACTAAAATTGACTTTTCAGCCTAGGTCCAAAATACCTATACGCGATTTTCGGCAATTTCGTCAAATGAAAATATTTACCTAAATTTATTTTTTAATAAGGTTTTTAAAAAATAATTTATATTATTTAATGGACACTTTGAATTTTGTACATGTATAATATACTAATTATAGAGATAATATATTTAATTTAACGCTAACTATGAAAGTAAAGCATGGCAACGTGGCATTAGATAGAAAACAAAGTGTTTTAATTTTCGCCTGCATTTTACCCGATTTTCGCGTGGTGCAGCGAACATTGAATGCTGAGTGAGTGAAAAAGGTAAGGTATAAACTGTGCCCTACCTAATGCAAGAATAATATAAGTAAAAACGGTAAAAAATAGTATAAAATACTAAACGGACAAATAAAAGTGAGGTTAACAGCTAACAGATAAGCTTATAAACACTGGCGAACGCTGGTCAAATTTCAAGCGGTGTTGCCGGATTTAAAAAAAATAGAAACACCTGCCGAAAAACAAAAGCAATTTCGGTGCGTGGATAATTGGGCATACCTCCGCGTGGTTGAAACGGGTGTGCCCAGTTAACGCTACGTACAAAATGGCTGAGAACGAGTATAGTGTGGACGAAAAGACAAGAAAAAGAGGAGATGAATCGGAAGATGAGGCAGACGATAGCAGAAGTAAAAAAGTACATCGGTCGCCTGGGAATGATAGGCAACTAGAAAAAATATTGGAGAGCCTAAATATTATCACAATGGAAATAAGGGAACTAAGAGAAGAACAAAAAGAGTACAGAGCGGAAATGAAGGAACTCAGACAAGAAAATGAAAAGCTGAAACAGGAAAACAGAGAAACCCAACAAAAAGTGGAAGAATTGGAAAATAAAATAGACAGAATGGAAAAGGACAAAAGACGAAATAATATAATACTGCAGGGAGTAGATATGGATACCTACGATCAAAACATAACAAAAGATAACGTCCAAGATTTTTTATGCAATGCACTAAAAGTTGAGACAAAAATAAAAAGCGCAAGAAAAATTGGAAGTAAATCCTGCTTGATTGAGCTCGAAAATGCAACGGACAAAGAAGAAATTATGAAAAATAAAGGCAAATTGAGAGACATAAAGGGAAAAGAAATATATATTAATGACGACATGGACAAAAATGAACGGATGATACAGGGTAAAATCAGAACGAAGGCAAAAGAGGCTAAATTGGAAGGAAAAAACGTCAAGGTAGGATTTCAAAAAATAAAAATAAATGAGGAGGTATGGACATGGAATAAACATCAGCAACAACTCTTAAAAATAGAAAACCAAAACAGAAACCAAAAAAACTAAACGACGTAAATGAAACGGTAGCAACAACGGCAATGGACAAGGAGACGATTGGGATTAAAAACAAGAAAATGGAAACTAATTTGGGAACATGGAACGTAAGAGGCACTTATGAAACGGGAAAAATTAAAGAATTAATTAGAGAAACAAAAAGATATGAAATAGATATATTAGCTTTACAAGAAACAAAACAATTAGACACAGAAATAGTAGAAATAGATGATATAGTATTTTTTAAAAGTGGGGGGAATAACAGATTGCTAGGAACAGGCTTTATCATACAGAAAAGATGGAAAACCAGAGTGATGAATTTCAAGCCGATATCAGATAGAATGTGCACAATCAGGTTAAAAGGGAATCAACGAAACATAAGCATAATAAATGTACATGCACCAATAGAAGACGCCACCGAAGAAGACAAAGATGCATACTATGAGCAACTAGAGAGAGAATATGACAGATTACCAGCATTTGATATCAAAATAGTAATGGGAGACTGCAATGCTAAAGTGGGAAAAGAGGATATATATGAAAATATAACAGGAAAATACAGTAAACACGATGTATCAAATGATAATGTTCAACGAATTATAGGTTTTGCCACAGAAAGACAAATGGTAATAAAAAGCACATACCAACGCAGAAAAGATATACATAAAGGAACGTGGATTTCCCCTGACAAAAGGACAATAAATCAAATAGACCACATATTAATAGAGAAGAAGCACGCCCATAATATAATAAATATAAAAAGTATGAGAGGAGCGGAATGTGACTCAGATCACTTTTTGGTAAGAGCAGCCTATAGAATAAATGCTAATATAAAGAAAGACAATCAAAGGGACAAAGAAATCAAAAAACAATTCAACACAGCAATACTAAAAGATAATATGACACAGAAGAAGTACGAACAACAAATAACCAGCAGACTAAACGAAGAACCAGAAACACTAGACCCGGAAGAAAAGTGGGAAAGCATAAAAGAAGCAGTTTTAAACACCAGTAAAGAAATATTAATTAAAGGTAATAGAAAACAAAAAGCAAAAGAATGGTATGATGAGGAATGTCAAAAAATAGCAGAAGAAATTAGAAAAATAAGAATAAAAAACTTAAGAAATAATAGTGACATTAGCACACAAGAATATAGAGAATTGAAGAGAATTATGAAGAGAACATGCAGAAATAAAAAAAGAAAATACAACGAAGAAAAACTCAAAGTGATAGAGGAAAAATTCCAAAAAAAGGAAATAAGATCCTTTTACCAGGAAACAAGAAAAATGGAAAGGGGATATCAGAAACATAACCCATATATGAAAAATGAGGAAGGAATATTAATAAATGAACCCGGGGAAATAATGAGAAATTGGCAAACTTATTTTACACAACTTTTAAACAAAAACGAAGAAGAAAGGGGAACAATCCAGGAAATCGAAGATGACCATATAGTAATAGAAACACCTACGAGGGAAGAAATAGAAAATGAAATAAGAGGGCTAAAAAACAATAAAAGCCCAGGAATAACGGAAATATCGGCGGAAATGATAAAGGCAGGAGGAAAAAGACTACACAAGGAGATACATAGCCTGATAAAAAGTATATGGGAAACAGAAAGAATGCCAGGAGAATGGACCAGGGCAAGGATATGCCCCATACATAAAAAAGGTGATAAAATGAGATGTGAAAATTATAGAGGTATCGCGTTGCTAGAAGTCGTGTACAAAATATTGACAAACATCTTAAGAAAAAAGCTGAATCAATACACGGAAAAGATATTGGGCGAATATCAGGCAGGATTCAGAAGTAATAGGTCGACGACAGACCAAATATTTGCGTTAAAAGAAATCCAAACTACGTGCTACGAACATAAAATAGCAGTATACGTCCTGTTCGTCGACTTTAAACAGGCCTATGATACGGTAAAGCGGCAACAGATGTACGCACTAATGAAAGAAATGGGCATACCAAGTAAAATCGTCAGGATGGTAAAGATGACTATGGATAACTCCACAAACGAAATAGCATGGAAGGGACATAAATCAAATAATTTTGAAACAAAGGAAGGATTAAGACAAGGAGACCCACTATCAACGACTCTTTTTAATGTAATACTGGAAGGAATAATCAGGAAAAGTAAAATAAGCACACAGGAAACGATTTTTAAAAATGGCCACCAATGTATTGCATTCGCAGATGATCTAACATTATTATCGACAAGTAAGAAAGAGCTAACAAAATTAATGAGCAATATAATAAAACAAGCCAAACCTTTTGGTCTTCTCATAAATAAGGAAAAGACAAAATACATGATAATGGGAGAAACAGATAAAGAAAATGAAGACAATTTCACATTGGAGATAGAAGGAGAAAATGTATGCGCATTTAAAAGAGTTTCAGAATTTACATACCTGGGTGTAAAAGTAGATGAAAAGGGACATGGGGAAGGGGAAATAAAAGCAAGAATAGCAAAAGCAAACAAAAAGTATGGAGCATTGCGTCCATTAATGAAATCCAAAGATGTGTCAAGAAAAACAAAAATAAGAATCTACAAAACAGTTATCAGACCTACAGCTACATATGCATGTGAAACATGGGTGCTTAAAAAATCAGAAATAGACCTTTTAGAAAGATGGGAGAGGAAAATACAACGAGCAATATATGGAGGCGTGAAAATAGACGGTCAATGGAGAAGAAGAAATAATAAGGAACTTGAAGAACTATATAATGAACCAAAAATAACGACGGCAATCAAAGCACAGAGAATCCGATACTTAGGACACATAGAAAGAATGGGAAAGGCGAGAATGCCAAAAATGGTTCTATTACGTAAGCCAATACAAAAAAGAAGAATAGGAAGACCAAGAAGGAGATGGAAGGACAGCGTATATGAAGACTTAAAACAAAGTAATATTGTAAACTGGAAAGAAAAAGCTTTGGACAGAAAACAATGGAAGGAAGTGGTGAAGAAATGTATGGAAAGACTATAATGTTAAGTGTAGTATTAAGTGTTTTATACAAACAAATGTAATATTGTATATATTATAGTAGTATAGGATATAGCATTATATATAAATATGTAATAGTAATTGTAAGGAAAAATTAAATCTTTCAGCCCTAGGCCTTCACGGCCTGTTGAGCTTAATAAATAAATAATAAATATGAAAGTAAAGCAGATCTGCTATTACTCATATTTAAATAACAGCTGCACAAAATACTACGATCGCAAATCTATAACAATGAAATGTCTGGCGTCTGGGAACGTTTACACAGCGTTGCCAAATAACGGAAGTCACAACGAGCGGTGTGGTATACGGAAGTCCCTACGCGTTGTGTATATCACGTGTATTCTCGTACGGGAGCGACACTAGCGCTGATGATATACCGTCGTACTAAAATCTGATCTTATGAGTATATTAGATACGATGTGACTTCTAGTGAAATTTTTGATATAAGCCTTCTAATACCATCTAGTAGCCAAATTCGTAAAAATTTAGGCAAAACGTTGTGACTTCCGAAATCGGAAGTCATAACGGTATATATGAAGTGACAACGTATTACGAGTATCTACTTTGGAAGTTACATGGATACATGTATCAATATATATATATATATATATATATATATATATATATATATTTAAAAACATAAGATGTAGATCTTTGAAACACACTCAGTGAACCAAAGATCCAAGGTTATTGGTTTAAGGACCACTCGTACGAAATCAAATAGATGAAATAGAGAATGTGGAAAAATCCCCTTGAAGAGGGCGAAACACATTTCTAAAAACTGGTGTTTGGATCTTTGATTCTATTCGAAAAATTTTTCCCAGCCCGAAATGGTGGATGTGTGAATTGTTCGTAAGGGGATTTTTCCACATTCTCTATTTCATCTATTATATATATATATATATATATATATATATATATATATATATATATATATATATATATATGTTACACTTGAAGTTTCCGCGGGAGCTATATGTGCTTTCTGTTATTTTCCGGGTTTGACTCCGCGTTGAATAATTTTGGTTTTGAGAAAAACCATTATTTTGACGACGTTTCGGCAAGATCTCACTTGCCATTGTCAAGTCAGGTAGTTCCGCTTCTCGCTATTGCTTGAAGTAGACTGAATTTTTATTCACGATACCGTAACTTATATAGTTGATCCTGATGTATTTGCTTGACCTGCGCGTCTCTTGGATCTTGTGATTGGTCCAGTATATGTTGGGGGGTCTGGAGGGGTGACACGCGTAGATATCGCTGCTTGATTTATTTTGGTCTTTTTCTTCAGTACCGTTTTCCATGTTTGTAGGAAGCCGTTGCGCATCATCTCTTTGGTTTAGACCGTTGGGATTTCTTTCGATTTCTATCGATTCTCTGATTTAACGTTTTCTTTTTATTTCTATGTTAGCTAACATCGTTGTTTGGTTCAGGTTTATTGTATGTCCTGTATTTGCGACATGTTGTGCAAGGGCTGACGTGGTTTCTCCCCTTTCGATGGCATTTCGGTGTTCTTCTCGTCTTACATGGATTTTTCGGTTGGTCTGTCCAATGTACGACTTTCCACAGTCCCCACACGGAATCTCATATACTCCTTGACTTTCTAACGATATTTTGGTTTTTGGTGTTGGTAGAATACTTGAGATCTTTCTGTCGGTGTAAATATCGTTTCTGTTATGTTTTCTCAGCACTCTCCCTATTTTCTCTGTTGTTCCCTTCACATATGGCAGAATGGTTTTGCCGATCGGTTTTTCGTCTTCTGTTGGGTCCTTCATTCTTCTTCGAGCATTCTGAGCTTTTTCGATGGTGTATGTTGAGAAACCGTTTTCTCTTAACGCTGTTTTCACATTATGCATTTCTTCATTTTGATGTTCTTGGTCTGTCAGTCTTTCAGATCTTGTAATCAAGGTCTCGATGACTGAATGTAATTGTGCAGGATATTGGTGTGAAGCAGCATTTAGATATCTATCGATATGTGTCGGTTTCCGATACACTGTATGGCCTATGTGTCCATCTTGTTTCTTTATTATTAACACATCTAAGAATGGTATTTGATCGTTTTCTTCCAGTTCCATAGTAAACTGAATTCTATGGTGGATATTGTTGATGTGTTCTAAAAATGCCTTTAGTTTTTCTTCTCCGTGGGTCCAGATGATAAAAGTGTCATCCACGTATCTAAGCCAAAGTTTAGGTTTGTATTTAGCTGTTTCTATTGCCCGCTGTTCTATTTCCTTCATAAACAAGTTCGCTATCACTGGTGACAGTGGGGATCCCATCGGTGCTTCCTCAACTTGTTTATATCTTTGCTCCTTATAGATGAAATATGTATTATTTAAACAGTGTTTGGTTAGGTTTAGAGTATCCGGTGATATTGGATACTTTTTGCTTATGATGTCCAGTGATTCATCTAGAACATTCGTGAAAAGTGAGACTACATCGAAGCTGACTAGTAAATGTCCCGGCTCAAGAGTCACACCTTTTATACGCTCGATGAAGTGGCTCGCGTTCTTGACGTAAGAATCCGCTTCCTCCGCGTATGGTTGCAGCTGTTGAGCCAGAAATTTTGCCAGCGATTGCAAGGGAGATCCGATGGAGCTCACAGTTGGTCGCAGTGGTAATCCTGCCTTGTGTACCTTAGGTAGGCCGTAAAATTTTGGGCATCTTGATGACTTCTCTCTAGGTATGAGATGGACCTGTTGTTATTTCTTGATATTTGAGGCTTTGATCTTGGCTTTTGTTATTTTCTCTAGATATGTTGTCGGGTCTGACGAGATGCTTTAATATGTTGTATCATTTAAGATGTCGTTTATTTTTGTTTCGTAGTCTTGAATATTCATTACTACCGTAGCGTTGCCTTTGTCAGCTGGAAGCACGATGATTTCTTTGTTGTTCTTCAAATTATGTAAGGCTTCTTTCTCTTCCCGTGTTAAATTTTTTTTTGGTGGTTTAGCTGTTCTTAATATTTTTGATACTTCTTGGCGTATGATCTCGGCTGTTTCTGTTGGGAGACTAGTAATTGTAGACTCTACCTCAGTAATGATATTTTCTACGGGAATGTGTGTAGGTGCAACAGCAAAATTGAAACCTTTTGCAAGAACACTATTCGTGGCTTCATCCAGTGTCAGGTTTGAAAAGTTATATACTAATTTGTTTGTTTCTATTTGTGATTTTTCTTTCTTTTTTAGCCGCTGTTGTAGTAACAAATTTTCAAACTTTTTAATTTGTTTGGTCTTAGTGAGATCAGCATCTGTTTCTGCTCGAAAGTTTGTCAGTTGTTCAAAGAAATTCCATAATGTTGGATGGATTGTGTTACTTAGTTTAAGATGCAGCTGTTATGATTCTGAATTCATTTTGTCGATGTCTCGTCTGGTATCATGGATCGCTTCTCTAAGAAGCGCCAGGCTTGCCCTTCTTATAATGTTTTTTAAATATTTTAAATATTTAAAAAGATTTAATATATAGGCTGTTCCATTTAAAAAAACACAACTTTGGTTCGTACCGTCGTTCTGACTCACCATGTATAATCGAAAATAATTTTAAATTATAGATGGCTTCGATATACATTAATTTTGTTAAAAACATTTTTTTGTATATCCCATAATTTAGCCGTAATAAAAGAAAACCAAAGGTTTGGCGCACCCTGTATAAGTTACGGTATCGTGAATAAAAATTCAGCCTACTTCAAGCAACAGCGAGAGGCGGAACTACCTGACTTGACAATGGCAAGTGAGATCTTGCCGAAACGTCGTCAAAATAATGGTTTTTCTCAAAACCAAAATTATTCAACGCGGAGTCAAACTCGGAAAACAACAGAAAGCACATATAGCTCCCGCGGAAACTTCAAGTGTAACATATATATACATATATATATATATATATATATATATATATATATATATATATATATATATATATATATATGTATGTATATATATATATTGATGTGATCTTGATTATTGATATGAGATAATATTCTTATATGTTACTTAATTTAATCAATGTATTAATACTAATCTAATTAATTAACCAGATCACATATCAATATGTTTTCAATCTCAGGGCGAATTATAAATTAATTACTTACTTCCGTGGCTTCTAAATATTTCTTAATGGTTCCTAATCGGGATAGAAAAGAAAAGATTAAAAAAAAATACACATATGGGTTACAATTATAATCAAAATATTTTTTATTTTATTTAAAAGGCAATCAATGCTTAATATTTGCTATTTCTTATTATTCTTAAACATAACATTTACAAATGGGAATCTTATTTTCTTTTGGTTTTCAATTGAAAGTTTTTATTAACATTTAACTATTAGGAGTTATTAGGAACAACTCTATTTAAGTTTGATGAAGCTTTTCTGATATTATTGATTATGTTATTCAATTTTTTATATGGAATTTAATACGAAAAACCCATACATTCATGTCCAAACAAATGAGACTGACCTTTTCCTGGTGAACTGAAAATGTCCTCACACAAGACCCTTTCCTGCTATCCTTGGCTGCGATCAAACCTCGTCCTGGCTTCCAGTGATGTTCTCCTTTGAAAAACTAGCTCGAATAGCTCTCGTTCCTGCTTTTGTCGTGATGCTGTGTTCTACCTTTTTCGAAACTGCTATCAGCTACCGGGACACTCTGGGCTCAAGGAGGTTCTTTTACTCTCGACCTGGCCTACTTCTCGTTCCACGATAGATACTCCACACTCACGGAACTACACCGGCTTTCTCACTCCTCGAACACTACCGTCTACTACCCGACTTCACTTCTCGACAGCTCAAAACATTCTGATCTCACTTTGTCATTCATTCCCCTACTTTCTAAATATCCCTTCCAAATTCACAAATCAATCTTCCACCACCAACTCTCATTCGTAATATTCCTCAAAACCAATTTTTAATCTTTCTAAATATGCTTAATGGATTTCAAAAGAAAATATTTAATTCCCATTCTAAAATACTTTCTAACTATTTACAAATTTTAATGACCTATTCTCTCTTTCAAATGAGTCTTATTTAGCATAGGCTAATGATCGAAACCTTCCGCGAAAAACGATAATGAACTATCATCTATTTCACTGAGTTTTATTTAGCATAGGCTAATGATCGACCTTCCGCGAAGAAACGATAATGGTACGCGTCATTCACTTTGTTTATTCTAAGCACATTGTTCCGAGTTTCGTACGCTTATTCTAATCACTTCTTAAAATTACATATAACAATTTGTTGTATACAGGTTGTTTTAAATTTATATGCCCGTGGTTGAGAAAATTGAAAATATTTTATATTAAATTGGATTCTGTTTATAATTATCAAAATTTAATTTTCATATCAAATAGAAATATAACAAATCCCCGCCTTGTATTCGATAAAATTTATCTGCATTTTTAAATAAATTTTCTCGAGGCAAAACCAACTCCCTGTATATTTCCTTACTTTAATCTACGTCTTATATCCTAACTTACTATCTACTTCATGTAATTCTGTCTTTTATTCGTGATATTTGTATACATCGTGAATATTATAAATTCCTCGGATCTTTTCCGAGTTCCTGTGCCTCAACTCATAACTATTTATCCCATTTTCATTATTCACGATGTACGGGCCTTCGAAAACAGGCATCAACTTTGCGCAAATGCCCCCAGGAAGATTTGATACTCGTAATGCCCTCACGAGTACTTTTTCACCCTTTTGGAAAGTCACTGGTCTTCTTTTTCTATTTTGTTCCTGTCTTTGGATATATTTTTCGTTGCTTCGCCGTAATCTTCTCTGTACGGTTTCAATCACCTGTTGATATTCTTTTGGCTCTTGGTCTTCCCATGGCCTTATCGGCAATACACCCTTCATGATGTATTCTGGGGTCTCTTTTGTTACTGTGCTCGGAATTGTATTTAGATACCTTTCTATTTCCGCCATTTTCCTGTCCCAGTGGCGATGTTGACCATCTGTTGCAATGCGAAGAAATTTCGTCACTTCCTGTATGAATCGTTCCGAAGGATTACTCTGTGGATGCCTGATGCTGACAAAATTTGTCTCTATTCCTCGTTCTCGAAGTTGTCCCTTGAAACGATCATTTCGGAAATACGTTGCATTGTCCAGTAGGATCTTTTTTGGTGTTCCTACTATGGCTATAAAATTGTCGATTTTTCTTAATATTTCCTCCCCCTTTGTGGTGCGGCAACTATATAATTTTACGTATTTTGAAAACACATCCACCATTACCAGAATATGTTTGTTCCTTTTAGTGGTCATAATTAGATCGCTTAACATATCTATTGCTACAATGTCTAGTTTGTTTCGGGCTTCAATATTTTTGGCAACATTTTCGTTTTTGAAATTCCGACTCTTATATTTTTGACATACATCGCACTTCTGGGTAATTTCCTTTGCAATGCGGTAATCCTGTCGGCTGATGTAATTTTCCCTAAAAACGAGCCAAACTTTTCTGCTACCGATATGCCCATTGTCCTCATGTAATTTCTTTATTATCTTTTCGGCCAATGTCTGTGTCACTAAATATAGTTCCTTTCCGTCTATTCTCTTAAAATATATGTCATTTTCTACTTCCGCTCTTCTTTTCTCTCTTTCCTCTAGGTCTTCTTGGTTTGTCCTTATCTCATTTAACGAATATATCCCTTCTTCTTGTATTAATCTATTTAGTCCCACCTGTAGAGTAATTGTTTCCTTTTTTCCCGTGTCCTCATCCCGTGTTAGAGCGTCGGCTATTATGTTGTCTTTTCCTTTTATATTAATCTTCTGTCTTTTTCCTCAGATTTTTCACATACTTTTATCGTGTATTCTGCATCCTCGTTTTCATATGCCTCCTCTTCAAATGCCACTGTTTCGATCATATCTTTTTCGCTTTCATTTTTTTGCTTTATTTCTTCTTCTCCTGAGCTCGTCTCTTCTTTTGAGGAATCCCAGGTTTCCTTTGTTTCTGATACTCTCAAATTTTCTTCTTCTGGGCTCAACTCTTCTTTTGAGGAGCCACAGGTTTCATTTTCTTTTGTCTTTTTCTGACTTTTTCTCCCTTTTCTTCTTTGTCCTTGCTTCGTTGCCAAATTCATTTCCACTGTTTGTTCTTTACCTGATTCGTCCGTATTTTGTTTCTCCTGTTCCTTGTCCTGTTCTTCTTCTTTTTCTTCTGTTAGATTCATCGTATTATTTTTAAAATCTATCACTACATGTTTTTCTGCCAATTCGTCAACTCCTACTATCATGTCATGTGACATGTTTGGCATTATTACACATTGTAGTGCATACATCTTCTTACCCAGTCGTACCATTACTCGTATGCCTTCATTTATAGTTGCCAATGTCCGTTTGTTTGCGCCCACTAAATTTACCCTAGGTATTTTGTAAATTAAATTTGTTAAGTTAACTTCTTCTATTAGTTTTCTGTTGACCAATGTTATTTCAGATCCAGTGTCTATCATAATTTTAATTGGTTTCTCGTTGATAAATCCATCCACAAATTTTAAATTAACTCCATTTTTCTTTTTGTTGTTTCTTGCCAATTTAATAAACTCCTTGGGGTTACAAAAGATTCCTGTTTGATTTTTGGTTTTTAGTGAGCGCCGTCGTGAAAAAACGCCGGTTGCTCATCGTTGTTTATATTTTCGTCATAATGTCTCTCTCCGTCATATCCATCTGTCTGGGTATTATTTACTTCTCTTCTATTTTCTCTTGGTCTGTCGGATCTGTTTCGGTTTTCTTGATATCCCTGTTCATTTTGTCTACCATTATTTCTGTTTTCTTGATTTGAGCGTGTGGTGTTTCTATTCTGGTATTCTCGATTTCTGTCCTCATTCCATTGCCTATTTCTTTGTTCATAATTTCCTCTTCCGTTGTCTCTATTTTCGTTTTCCCTTCTGGGATTAAAATCTCGTCTTGTATAGTCACTCCTATTTTGATTTCTATCTCTGTAATCCTGTGTTTCTCGGGGCCTGTAATCTTCTCGCGACCTTCTTGATTTTGTTTCTCTTACACGTAATTCTCTTATTTGTAGGAATTGGCATAAACTATCTATGTCTTTGTAGTTTTGCAATGTGATATGGTCTTCCAGCGTTTCTTCGAAATGTCTTGCAATCAGTTCGACTAATTGTTCCGATGAGTAATTATATTGTAAATGTTTTGCGTTATAGTAAATTTGTAATGCATATGTCCTTTCTGATATACCCATCCTATCATTGTATTTCCCATTTTGCAATTCCTTGTTAATTTCCAATTGTTGGACTTTTCCCCAGAAATAATTCAAAAATTTTTGTTCAAATTGTTGCCAACTGTCAAATTCTTCTTCTTTGCAATCGAACCATAGGCTTGCTTCATTTTTGAGATGGTTTCTGATAGTTTCTTTTGCTGTTTCGAAATTTCCGATGTGCTGTATTTTCTTTTTCAGGCTATTTATGAACGGCACTGGGTGTAATCTTCTTACATCCCCGCCAAACCTTATCTTCACGTCATCTGTGCTATGTATAACCATTTCTCTTCTTTCTCCGACATTTTGTTGCGTCCGGTTTTCGGTGACTTGTTTTTCTATTTCTGTGATTCTTTTTTCCACTTCTTCTCTGTCTACTTGAATAGCATTTTCCAACTTGTTTTCCAAACTTTCCATTTCTTTTTTCTGGCAATTCGTTATCTCATTTATTTTGCTTTTGATTTCTTTAATCTCTGTCTCTTGTTGTTGCATGTGATCTTTAATTTTCACTTCATACTTTTCTATGCGTTCCTCCATTTTCTTGTTGTTCTCTTCTATTGCTTGTTTCATTTTTTGTTGTGTCTCATCCAATTTTTGTTGTGTTTCATCCATTTTTTGTTGTGTTTCATCCATTTTTTGTTGTGTTTCATCCATTTTTTTATCCACTTTATCCATTTTCTTTGATGTTTCATCCATTTTTTGATCCAATTTTTGTTGTGTTTCATCCATTTTCTTTGATGTTTCTTCCTGATTTTTATCCATTGTTCGTTTTGCTTCATCCATTTTTTGTGACTGGAGTTGCATAAGTTGTAATATCTTTTCTAATTCTGACAATTCTTTTTTTTCTGTTTCCATGATTGTTGTGTTTAAGATATCTTCTTGGTCTGAATTTTCCTCTTGATCTGAATGTTCTTTTTGTTTTTTGTTGTCTTTGCTTTGGCTTCTTGTCACAGACATTTGTTTTCAAGAAGTACTATCCCCGCCAAATGTGAAATTTTAATAGTATGTTACCCAAAACGACTTTTTCTCACCCAAATATTATAAATTGTCAATAAATATATCAAATGTAAATATCGTAAAATTAAAATATTAAATCAGTTATGCAAAATTTGTACCTAAAAAGATCTAAAATTTTATGTTATCCAATGTAAGTATCTCACTTTTTACCACAGGCATATAAATTTTCAAATACCGGCTTTACTCTTTCTATCCTTCAAATTTGCCACTAGAAATATTTTTCAATGCTTTCCACGTTGGACGACAGTTGATGTGATCTTGATTATTGATATGAGATAATATTCTTATATGTTACTTAATTTAATCAATGTATTAATACTAATCTAATTAATTAACCAGATCACATATCAATATGTTTTCAATCTCAGGGCGAATTATAAATTAATTACTTACTTCCGTGGCTTCTAAATATTTCTTAATGGTTCCTAATCGGGATAGAAAAGAAAAGATTAAAAAAAAATACACATATGGGTTACAATTATAATCAAAATATTTTTTATTTTATTTAAAAGGCAATCAATGCTTAATATTTGCTATTTCTTATTATTCTTAAACATAACATTTACAAATGGGAATCTTATTTTCTTTTGGTTTTCAATTGAAAGTTTTTATTAACATTTAACTATTAGGAGTTATTAGGAACAACTCTATTTAAGTTTGATGAAGCTTTTCTGATATTATTGATTATGTTATTCAATTTTTTATATGGAATTTAATACGAAAAACCCATACATTCATGTCCAAACAAATGAGACTGACCTTTTCCTGGTGAACTGAAAATGTCCTCACACAAGACCCTTTCCTGCTATCCTTGGCTGCGATCAAACCTCGTCCTGGCTTCCAGTGATGTTCTCCTTTGAAAAACTAGCTCGAATAGCTCTCGTTCCTGCTTTTGTCGTGATGCTGTGTTCTACCTTTTTCGAAACTGCTATCAGCTACCGGGACACTCTGGGCTCAAGGAGGTTCTTTTACTCTCGACCTGGCCTACTTCTCGTTCCACGATAGATACTCCACACTCACGGAACTACACCGGCTTTCTCACTCCTCGAACACTACCGTCTACTACCCGACTTCACTTCTCGACAGCTCAAAACATTCTGATCTCACTTTGTCATTCATTCCCCTACTTTCTAAATATCCCTTCCAAATTCACAAATCAATCTTCCACCACCAACTCTCATTCGTAATATTCCTCAAAACCAATTTTTAATCTTTCTAAATATGCTTAATGGATTTCAAAAGAAAATATTTAATTCCCATTCTAAAATACTTTCTAACTATTTACAAATTTTAATGACCTATTCTCTCTTTCAAATGAGTCTTATTTAGCATAGGCTAATGATCGAAACCTTCCGCGAAAAACGATAATGAACTATCATCTATTTCACTGAGTTTTATTTAGCATAGGCTAATGATCGACCTTCCGCGAAGAAACGATAATGGTACGCGTCATTCACTTTGTTTATTCTAAGCACATTGTTCCGAGTTTCGTACGCTTATTCTAATCACTTCTTAAAATTACATATAACAATTTGTTGTATACAGGTTGTTTTAAATTTATATGCCCGTGGTTGAGAAAATTGAAAATATTTTATATTAAATTGGATTCTGTTTATAATTATCAAAATTTAATTTTCATATCAAATAGAAATATAACAATATATATATATATATATATATATATATATAACTGGATTCGAAATCCGATATATTTATCGACCGTGCAAGTATATTCTATAACACTATAAAACAGTATTGAAATTATCGGGAATTGCGGTCTGTGGCTTAGACTGAAACTACATTTAATTCTGTTGAATTCGATATTTCGATGAGTATTTATTAATTTTTCATCTTCATCAGGAACAAACTACAAAATTAACTAACAGTTAGGTACAAACATAATAATACAATGATATAACTTACTAATTGTTGTAGGTACGTTATATAAAGCAATTTAACTTAAAGCTATGCATGTCGTTTCACGAGAACGTCGAGGGCGGCACTGAGTCAGATATCTTTTCTCACATGTGTTAAGGGTCAAAAGTTCCAATATCGAGCCATCTGTTTAATATTCTGCTATTTTTAGAATTTTAAAACATTGCAGTAAATTTCGCTTAATCTACTTGTGTCTGATTTGTAATTAATTGAACGTTTATTACTGTTTATGTGGTACATCTCGAGAAACAATCTTTTCTTATAATTATTTTCTGAATCTAAGATCTTGATATCTGACAAATTAAATTGGTGTCCTGTTGTTATGGAATGGTGTGCTGCTGCACAAGTATTTTTGTGTGTTTTACAATCACTTTTGTGCTGCGTTATTCTTTGTTTCAACCATTGCGATGTTTGTCCTATATACTGCCCATCACATTCGAGACAAGAAAGTTGATAGATGATATGACTCTGATTTAGAAGCGGTGTCTGGTCTTTAAGCTTCGAGAATAAGCTATAGTTGGATATGCTATTGTATTTCGCTATTTTGATTTTGGGAATTCCGTTCAGCAGCTTGATTATATTGTTGGTTAAGCCATTTATGAAGGGCAACTTTTTGTAAATCACGGGATCTGATGGTCTGTTGTCACGTTGCCCGTCGTATAAGTCTGAGTTATATATCAGTTGCTTAAGAATTTTACTTGGATAGCCGTTGTTCAAGAATATGTTGTAGAGTGTTTTTAAATTCTTTTGTGTGAACAGGTCATTGCTGATGTGTAAAATTCTGTTTTTCATTGCCACAACAGTGTTGTGTTTTTGGCTTTTCGAGTGCTGAGAGAAATAATTTATATATCTTCCAGAGTCAGTTGGTTTCTGATACCAATCCAAAATTATCTTGATCTCTGTGGTTCTTATCACCTTAGTGTCTAAAAAGGGCACACTTTGTTCTTTCTCCTCCTCAACGGTAAATGGTAGGTGTTTGTGAAATCCATTGAAGAGGTCCAGTGTAGTTTGAATAGAGTCCTCGGGGATCGCACTTATCACATCATCCACATATTTGTATATGAACGGTAACTTGAACGGTAGTCGTTGAATTACTATATTAAATAGATGATCTAAAACTATGGTGGCTAGAATGGGGCTGATAGGAGAGCGCATGGGAGTGCCAAAGATTTGTGCGTAAAAAGTTCCACCGAAAAAAAGTAAACATTAGAAAAAATAAAATCGATTAGTTTGAAGAAGTTATTCTTACTCAGTGTGGTGTTAGGTTCTATTAAGGAATATTAAACAGATGGCTCGATATTGGAACTTTTGACCCTTAACACATGTGAGAAAAGATACCTGACTCAGTGCCGCCCTCGACGTTATCGTGAAACGACATGCATAGCTTTAAGTTAAATTGCTTTATATAACATACCTACAATAATTCGTAAGTTATATCATTGTATTATTATGTTTGTACCTAACTGTTAGTTAATTTTGTAGTTTGTACCTGATGAAGATGAAAAATTAATAAATACTCATCGAAATATCGAATTCAACAGAATTAAATGTAGTTTCAATCTAAGCCACAGACCGCAATTCCCGATAATTTCAACACTGTTTTATAGTGTTATAGTATATATATATATATATATATATATATATATATATATATATATATATATATATATATATATATATATCAAGTAGTGACTCTTGAGGATGCAGTCAGTTTATTTGGCCCACATATATATAAATCTACAGTCAAGAATACGACCATCTTATATATATATATATATATATATATATATATATATATATATATATATATATAAAATGAAACAAATGAAATAGAGAATGTGGAAAAATCCCCTTACGAACAATTCACACATCCACCATTTTGGCGAAACACATTTCTAAGAACTGGTGTTTGGATCTTTGATTCTATTCAAAAAATTTTTCCCAGCCCGAAATGGTGGATGTGTGAATTGTTCGTAAGGGGATTTTTCCACATTCTCTATTTCATTTGTTTGATTTCGTACGAGTGGTCGTTAAACCAGTATCTGTGGATCTTTTGATCACTGAGTGTGTTTCAAAGATCTACATCTTTTGTTTATATATTGATGTGATCTTGATTATTGATATGAGATAATATTCTTATATGTCACTTAATTTAATCAATGCTTTAATCATAATCTAATTAATTTACCAGATCACATATCAATATGTTTTCAATCTCAGGGCGAATTATAAAATTAATTACTTACTCTCGTGGCTTCTAAGTATTTCTCAATGGTTCCTAATCGGGATAGGAAAGAAAAGAGTAAAATAATACACACATATGGGTTACACTTATAATCAAAATATTGTTTATTTTATTTAAATGGCAATCACTGCTTAATATTTGCTAGATCTTATTATTCTTAAACATAACATTTACAAATGGGAATCTTA
>NC_065448.1:114502837-114604861 GCF_917563875.1 Diabrotica virgifera virgifera | reverse complement strand
CCGATGTTTTAGGCGCTTTATGTCCAACATTGATATCATATTTTGCAAACATTCTCGACATTTGTTCGGAAAATCCATTTATATATGGTAGGGATATATAGCGTTTATTTGGGTTGGTGATATTACTATTGACATTGTTAGGTGAAATTTGGATTTGATTTGGAGTGGTATTGGAATTTGATTGGTTGTTGATGATATATTTTCTTTTTTTAATTAGAGGGTTGTAAAATTCTGGCGGATAATTATTTTTTTCTAAAATATCTTTAACTCTTTTCAGATTTTCGGAATGGAATTGTGGGCTAGATAGCTTAATTGCTCTATCCGTTAGACTGAATATAACACTTCTTTTGTGACTTACCGGTGCGTTGGTATTGTAGTTTAAATATCTTCCAGACCAGACATCTTTTGTAAACCAGTTGGTAGTTATAAGTCGGTTATTGCTGTTATACTCCAAACTTAGATCGAGAAAATTAATTTTGTTGTTTTCTTCCATTTCATAAGTAAATTGAATGTTATTATGGAAGTTATTGAAAATTTGAAGGGTATACTCGATTTCATGATCCGGTATGCAAAGCAGGCAGTCATCTACGTATCGTTTGTAGAAGTGTATATTGTATTTTAATTTAGAGATGACTGTTGTCTCTAATATTTCCATGACCAAGTTTGCTATTGGTGCTGATATAGGTGAGCCCATAGCTACTCCAGAAATCTGAGAATAGTTGAGAAATACATAAAACAAAACAAAAGACTAAAATTTACATTGCACTTGTTGGCTTGGCGTTTTGTTGTGGAATGCGAGCTTGACTCTTGAAACCATATGGCAGAATTCAAAATTGACGTCCGTTAAGGACCGTATTTAAAGTATCAATTTTGAAAAAAGACTAAGTTTTCACTCTAATGGCATATAACATATCCCACCAGAATGAAAACAATGGGAACCTTCTCTGGTTACACCTCCGAGGCTTCTACAATTTGCAAGCCATACGGATGCTGAGACTAAGGAAGATGAGGGAATTCTACAATTTACAATTCACGTCACATCTGCTCAGCGCGGTAAAGTTCCAACGAGACTGGTTCCCTTCATACTCCACACAGAGTAAATGTAAATAAAAAATGAATAACCATTTTCAATTTCGTTGCAAAACGAAAATACAGCCGAACCATATTCCAGTCCAATCAGAGAGTGCTGCAAGCACCTCTACCGGTTTCGAAACTTATTAGTCTCTCATCAGGAGGCACATATGCTGCTCTCCCTGATCCAACCAAAACAAACCCCAGCGTGCAGTCCCGAATTGCAACGAACGAAATGGCATAGATGCCCTAGCGGCAACTGCTAGCAAAAGACTAAGTTTTCACTCTAATGGCATATAACATATCCCACCAGAATGAAAACAATGGGAACCTTCTCTGGTTACACCTCCGAGGCTTCTACAATTTGCAAGCCATACGGATGCTGAGACTAAGGAAGATGAGGGAATTCTACAATTTACAATTCACGTCACATCTGCTCAGCGCGGTAAAGTTCCAACGAGACTGGTTCCCTTCATACTCCACACAGAGTAAATGTAAATAAAAAATGAATAACCATTTTCAATTTCGTTGCAAAACGAAAATACAGCCGAACCATATTCCAGTCCAATCAGAGAGTGCTGCAAGCACCTCTACCGGTTTCGAAACTTATTAGTCTCTCATCAGGAGGCACATATGCTGCTCTCCCTGATCCAACCAAAACAAACCCCAGCGTGCAGTCCCGAATTGCAACGAACGAAATGGCATAGATGCCCTAGCGGCAACTGCTAGCAAAAGACTAAGTTTTCACTCTAATGGCATATAACATATCCCACCAGAATGAAAACAATGGGAACCTTCTCTGGTTACACCTCCGAGGCTTCTACAATTTGCAAGCCATACGGATGCTGAGACTAAGGAAGATGAGGGAATTCTACAATTTACAATTCACGTCACATCTGCTCAGCGCGGTAAAGTTCCAACGAGACTGGTTCCCTTCATACTCCACACAGAGTAAATGTAAATAAAAAATGAATAACCATTTTCAATTTCGTTGCAAAACGAAAATACAGCCGAACCATATTCCAGTCCAATCAGAGAGTGCTGCAAGCACCTCTACCGGTTTCGAAACTTATTAGTCTCTCATCAGGAGGCACATATGCTGCTCTCCCTGATCCAACCAAAACAAACCCCAGCGTGCAGTCCCGAATTGCAACGAACGAAATGGCATAGATGCCCTAGCGGCAACTGCTAGCAAAAGACTAAGTTTTCACTCTAATGGCATATAACATATCCCACCAGAATGAAAACAATGGGAACCTTCTCTGGTTACACCTCCGAGGCTTCTACAATTTGCAAGCCATACGGATGCTGAGACTAAGGAAGATGAGGGAATTCTACAATTTACAATTCACGTCACATCTGCTCAGCGCGGTAAAGTTCCAACGAGACTGGTTCCCTTCATACTCCACACAGAGTAAATGTAAATAAAAAATGAATAACCATTTTCAATTTCGTTGCAAAACGAAAATACAGCCGAACCATATTCCAGTCCAATCAGAGAGTGCTGCAAGCACCTCTACCGGTTTCGAAACTTATTAGTCTCTCATCAGGAGGCACATATGCTGCTCTCCCTGATCCAACCAAAACAAACCCCAGCGTGCAGTCCCGAATTGCAACGAACGAAATGGCATAGATGCCCTAGCGGCAACTGCTAGCAAAAGACTAAGTTTTCACTCTAATGGCATATAACATATCCCACCAGAATGAAAACAATGGGAACCTTCTCTGGTTACACCTCCGAGGCTTCTACAATTTGCAAGCCATACGGATGCTGAGACTAAGGAAGATGAGGGAATTCTACAATTTACAATTCACGTCACATCTGCTCAGCGCGGTAAAGTTCCAACGAGACTGGTTCCCTTCATACTCCACACAGAGTAAATGTAAATAAAAAATGAATAACCATTTTCAATTTCGTTGCAAAACGAAAATACAGCCGAACCATATTCCAGTCCAATCAGAGAGTGCTGCAAGCACCTCTACCGGTTTCGAAACTTATTAGTCTCTCATCAGGAGGCACATATGCTGCTCTCCCTGTATTTTCCTTTTGCAACGAAATTGAAAATGGTTATTCATTTTTTATTTACATTTACTCTGTGTGGAGTATGAAGGGAACCAGTCTCGTTGGAACTTTACCGCGCTGAGCAGATGTGACGTGAATTGTAAATTGTAGAATTCCCTCATCTTCCTTAGTCTCAGCATCCGTATGGCTTGCAAATTGTAGAAGCCTCGGAGGTGTAACCAGAGAAGGTTCCCATTGTTTTCATTCTGGTGGGATATGTTATATGCCATTAGAGTGAAAACTTAGTCTTTTGCTAGCAGTTGCCGCTAGGGCATCTATGCCATTTCGTTCGTTGCAATTCGGGACTGCACGCTGGGGTTTGTTTTGGTTGGATCAGGGAGAGCAGCATATGTGCCTCCTGATGAGAGACTAATAAGTTTCGAAACCGGTAGAGGTGCTTGCAGCACTCTCTGATTGGACTGGAATATGGTTCGGCTGTATTTTCGTTTTGCAACGAAATTGAAAATGGTTATTCATTTTTTATTTACATTTACTCTGTGTGGAGTATGAAGGGAACCAGTCTCGTTGGAACTTTACCGCGCTGAGCAGATGTGACGTGAATTGTAAATTGTAGAATTCCCTCATCTTCCTTAGTCTCAGCATCCGTATGGCTTGCAAATTGTAGAAGCCTCGGAGGTGTAACCAGAGAAGGTTCCCATTGTTTTCATTCTGGTGGGATATGTTATATGCCATTAGAGTGAAAACTTAGTCTTTTGCTAGCAGTTGCCGCTAGGGCATCTATGCCATTTCGTTCGTTGCAATTCGGGACTGCACGCTGGGGTTTGTTTTGGTTGGATCAGGGAGAGCAGCATATGTGCCTCCTGATGAGAGACTAATAAGTTTCGAAACCGGTAGAGGTGCTTGCAGCACTCTCTGATTGGACTGGAATATGGTTCGGCTGTATTTTCGTTTTGCAACGAAATTGAAAATGGTTATTCATTTTTTATTTACATTTACTCTGTGTGGAGTATGAAGGGAACCAGTCTCGTTGGAACTTTACCGCGCTGAGCAGATGTGACGTGAATTGTAAATTGTAGAATTCCCTCATCTTCCTTAGTCTCAGCATCCGTATGGCTTGCAAATTGTAGAAGCCTCGGAGGTGTAACCAGAGAAGGTTCCCATTGTTTTCATTCTGGTGGGATATGTTATATGCCATTAGAGTGAAAACTTAGTCTTTTGCTAGCAGTTGCCGCTAGGGCATCTATGCCATTTCGTTCGTTGCAATTCGGGACTGCACGCTGGGGTTTGTTTTGGTTGGATCAGGGAGAGCAGCATATGTGCCTCCTGATGAGAGACTAATAAGTTTCGAAACCGGTAGAGGTGCTTGCAGCACTCTCTGATTGGACTGGAATATGGTTCGGCTGTATTTTCGTTTTGCAACGAAATTGAAAATGGTTATTCATTTTTTATTTACATTTACTCTGTGTGGAGTATGAAGGGAACCAGTCTCGTTGGAACTTTACCGCGCTGAGCAGATGTGACGTGAATTGTAAATTGTAGAATTCCCTCATCTTCCTTAGTCTCAGCATCCGTATGGCTTGCAAATTGTAGAAGCCTCGGAGGTGTAACCAGAGAAGGTTCCCATTGTTTTCATTCTGGTGGGATATGTTATATGCCATTAGAGTGAAAACTTAGTCTTTTGCTAGCAGTTGCCGCTAGGGCATCTATGCCATTTCGTTCGTTGCAATTCGGGACTGCACGCTGGGGTTTGTTTTGGTTGGATCAGGGAGAGCAGCATATGTGCCTCCTGATGAGAGACTAATAAGTTTCGAAACCGGTAGAGGTGCTTGCAGCACTCTCTGATTGGACTGGAATATGGTTCGGCTGTATTTTCGTTTTGCAACGAAATTGAAAATGGTTATTCATTTTTTATTTACATTTACTCTGTGTGGAGTATGAAGGGAACCAGTCTCGTTGGAACTTTACCGCGCTGAGCAGATGTGACGTGAATTGTAAATTGTAGAATTCCCTCATCTTCCTTAGTCTCAGCATCCGTATGGCTTGCAAATTGTAGAAGCCTCGGAGGTGTAACCAGAGAAGGTTCCCATTGTTTTCATTCTGGTGGGATATGTTATATGCCATTAGAGTGAAAACTTAGTCTTTTGCTAGCAGTTGCCGCTAGGGCATCTATGCCATTTCGTTCGTTGCAATTCGGGACTGCACGCTGGGGTTTGTTTTGGTTGGATCAGGGAGAGCAGCATATGTGCCTCCTGATGAGAGACTAATAAGTTTCGAAACCGGTAGAGGTGCTTGCAGCACTCTCTGATTGGACTGGAATATGGTTCGGCTGTATTTTCGTTTTGCAACGAAATTGAAAATGGTTATTCATTTTTTATCAATTTTGAATTCTGCCATATGGTTTCAAGAGTCAAGCTCGCATTCCACAACAAAACGCCAAGCCAACAAGTGCAATGTAAATTTTAGTCTTTTGTTTTGTTTTATGTAATGTTTACAATTATTCATTAAAGTGCTTATTGAAAATGGCAATTAGCCGAAACGTTTAAGCCATAATAAAGTGTTTTATTTTTATCAGACCGAAAACCCAGGAATT
Source organism: Diabrotica virgifera virgifera (assembly GCF_917563875.1). NCBI lineage: Eukaryota > Metazoa > Arthropoda > Insecta > Coleoptera > Chrysomelidae > Diabrotica > Diabrotica virgifera. Next base: position 114,599,177 of record NC_065448.1, on the reverse strand, counting down.
AAAAAATTTCTATTTAATAATTTACGGTCAGGAAATAACTAAACTATAAATACCAGCTGGGGTGAAAACAGTTTTATAGAACAACACAAGTACAAAGAAAACACCATCTGCCTAAGAAAACATTACGGTAAATATGAAAGATAACACCAATTTCATAGATTCCAAATGATTAATAAACATTGCTAAAACAATTCCACCAACAAAAAAAAGGTCAAATCAAAATAAAAACATCATTTTGAAAATCAATCACCACCTTCACACACAAAAAAATGGAACCACATAAAGATGCACTGCAAGACCACCACCGATTATTGGATAAACTGGCCAAGGAGAAAAACAGAAAAATCTTCCTAACAAGATGTAAAAAGCTACAGCTCATACCAACATTTATAAAAATTAAAGATAAATCATACATTTTCAAAACAAAAACATATACAGGTAAATTTCAAACTTTTATATTAAAATTTTATTTACAATTAATACAATTAACACTTAGTGATTCATGCCATAATCTTAAAGCCATAGAACAACAAATAGAAACTAACAAGAACCAGATAATTAACAAATATGATAGTAATTTCACACAAGCATTTTTTAATAAAGAAAAAATAATATATGAAAATATTTTTAATAAAATTAAAAACCGTAATCAAAATAAAATTAAACACCTATTAGAAAAACAAAATCAATTAAAATTGAATTCAGAACCGAAAAATGATTGGCTAATGAACTTAACTCAATGCAACATACCTCCAAATGTAGAATATTTTTTAAGTTTGGGTCCTAATTTTTCTTTACCTATACAAAAGTTTCCTACTTTTAACATTATTGCTGGAATCGAAAATGGTCTAACCTACATCAATAATTCAAATATAAACGAAATTAGAAGTAAAGCAGTCAACATAATCACAAATTATACTCAAAAGATACAAAGATATGCAGGTCACCAAAAAAGTCAATATAATTACTATTTAAAACAAACAAAAGCTTTCTTAGAACAAAATACAAACCTACTGATTTTGACAGCAGATAAATGTAACAAAACAGTAATAATGTTAAAAGCCGAATATCTAAACAAACTTAAACTCCTCTTAAATGACGAAACAGTATACAAGAAAGAAAAATTAAATCTTACAAATAAAATCCAAACATCTCTAAATTCACTCATTAACAGATGGTATAAGAAAAAATATATAGACTTAAGCTTGAAAAATAAATTAATATCCCACAATGGCACATCCTCCTATATATACGGGCTTCCAAAAGTGCATAAAAACAACATTCCACTTCGCCCAATTGTTAGTAACATTGGAAGTCCAACATACAACCTCTCCAAATATTTTGCAGACATTCTGGGAAATGTAATCGGTAAGACCCAATATCATATACAAGACTCATGGGATTTTCACAATTTTATTTCAAAACAGTCCGTACCAATTAATCACAAACTTATATCTTTCGACGTAAAATCACTCTACACCAACATTCCAATCGAAATAGCTTTAAACTGTGTCAAATCCAGATGGAGTAACATCCAAACACATACTTCTCTTCCTCTTGAAGACTTTCTAGAAGGTGTAAAATTCTGCCTTAGCTCAACATTCTTCCAACATGAAAATGAATACTATTCTCAGATTTCTGGAGTAGCTATGGGCTCACCTATATCAGCACCAATAGCAAACTTGGTCATGGAAATATTAGAGACAACAGTCATCTCTAAATTAAAATACAATATACACTTCTACAAACGATACGTAGATGACTGCCTGCTTTGCATACCGGATCATGAAATCGAGTATACCCTTCAAATTTTCAATAACTTCCATAATAACATTCAATTTACTTATGAAATGGAAGAAAACAACAAAATTAATTTTCTCGATCTAAGTTTGGAGTATAACAGCAATAACCGACTTATAACTACCAACTGGTTTACAAAAGATGTCTGGTCTGGAAGATATTTAAACTACAATACCAACGCACCGGTAAGTCACAAAAGAAGTGTTATATTCAGTCTAACGGATAGAGCAATTAAGCTATCTAGCCCACAATTCCATTCCGAAAATCTGAAAAGAGTTAAAGATATTTTAGAAAAAAATAATTATCCGCCAGAATTTTACAACCCTCTAATTAAAAAATGAAAATATATCATCAACAACCAATCAAATTCCAATACCACTCCAAATCAAATCCAAATTTCACCTAACAATGTCAATAGTAATATCACCAACCCAAATAAACGCTATATATCCCTACCATATATAAATGGATTTTCCGAACAAATGTCGAGAATGTTTGCAAAATATGATATCAATGTTGGACATAAAGCGCCTAAAACATCGGGGCAATGTTTTTCAAAATTTAAACCCATTGTTACTAAGGACCAGCAGTCAGATGTTGTTTATAAAGTAAATTGTAAAGACTGCAATTCGACATACATTGGGCAAACACATCAATATATACATAGAAGGATGGTTGCACACAAACATAGTGTACAAACCAACAAAGTAAACACTACAGCATTAGCCAAGCATTCCATAGAAAATAACCATGCTTTTGATTTTGAAAATGTACAAATTTTAGAAAAAGAACAAAACTACAACAAAAGATGTATATTGGAGATGATCCATGTAAAGAAAGACCAAAATTGCATAAATAATAAAACTGACATCAAGGATCTCTCCAGTGTATATCATAATTTAATAAATTGATTTAATTTTTATAAATGTACAATTTGGCAAATATTTTAAATACGGTCCTTAACGGACGTCAATTTTGAATTCTGCCATATGGTTTCAAGAGTCAAGCTCGCATTCCACAACAAAACGCCAAGCCAACAAGTGCAATGTAAATTTTAGTCTTTTGTTTTGTTTTATGTAATGTTTACAATTATTCATTAAAGTGCTTATTGAAAATGGCAATTAGCCGAAACGTTTAAGCCATAATAAAGTGTTTTATTTTTATCAGACCGAAAACCCAGGAATTAAAAAATTTCTATTTAATAATTTACGGTCAGGAAATAACTAAACTATATATATATATATATATATATATATGTATATATATATATATATATATATATATATATATATATATATATATATATATATATATATATATATATATATATATATTGTTAAGATATGTAAAATTTGAATTAATATGGTTTCGATCTTAATATTTTAGAAAAGTTAAAACATATAATAAAAATATACCAAAATTCATTTCGAAGAAATGAAAGTCAATTATCTTTGGATGGCCGTAGGTAAACAAAATTTAAATAGGGATTAAGTATTTTCTTTGTACAGTTAGTATGATAAGAAAGTGGTTATGTGTTTGGACAATGAGACCGGGTTTCCCAAATGGACTTTTGCGGCGAGGGAACAATTGTATTTAGAAATTTAAATGAATGTAATCTTTGTTTAGATATTAAGAAAGGAAAAAAAAACCGATTGGCATGTAATTAGTTTTAGGAAATGTCTAATGGTAGGGAAAATTGGTGTTTGTTATCTGAAAGGTAGATGGGGATAAAATTGAGGAACTCGGATTGGTGAAGAAGGAAAAAGGAGGGGCTAGGTATGAAGAATGGGAGTTTAGCGAAATGTTAGAGGGTGGAAGAAGAGTCAGTTGTTAAATGATCGTTAAGTCGACTAGTGGTGATCTCTAAGAGTCTCCTGAAGTAGTAAGGCAGATAAGTGAATAGTTGTGAGTTTGTTGAAATAAGTGTCCTGACGGAAGCTCATCACGTAAAGCATTGTAAGTTATATTGTTCTACTTATATTCCAAGAGTCACCGTTGCATGCCGGAACGAGAAATAGATTCAGTTTATCGAGAGGAGAAAAGGCTAGCATTGTTTTTTGAAAGATACGTGCATCTGTAGGGGGTCATTAATGACAATAGGCTTGCAATAATTTGTTGCGAGATTGCTGACTACATAGGAGGCTGCTAAGAGTAAATTGTAGGCGACCAGAGACAAGAATTTGGACAACTCATCATCCGAGAGACAGTTTTATTTTTTTTGTAGAATTATTCATAACGCAAATTTCAATAAGTACTTTAGATAGTGGTAGGGTTATTTCAATAATCAGAATAGGAGATATTATTTTTAGAGGATATTTTGAGGGTGAATTTATTTCAATAGATGCTTTTGTACCATATATGTGTTTTATTCCGTTAATCTTTGACCTTATTTATCATATGTAAAGCAAAGGAGATATTGAAGCACGAGAATATAAAACCCTGAGATTAGAGCATTAAATAGTGTGATTAAATCATAAGTGCATCATTAAAATTAAATTTAATTAATTAGTTAATTATCTAATCAAGTGCTTTGAGCACACCGATCTTTGAATATCACATTAACTGGAGCCCAGAACGTGGTGGCTTAAAAAAATATCGCAGCTTTGCATTTGATGGTAGGGAAAGAGATAAGGAATAACTACAGGTGATCCAGAGATAATTTGACAATTTTTCCAGGTGTAAAAATATTTTTGATTTATGGATTGATCGTAGGTAGTTGATATTTACTGCTATTGAATTATTTAATATTTTTACCAATCGTACATTTGATATTTATTTTGAAATTTACTGATTGCATATTTGATATTTGTGGCGAAAATTTATTAAATTTGGGGAGAAATATTTGTCGTGTTCTGCAACTTATAGAGTGTTGTAAAATTTCACATTTGGCGGGGACAAAGAAAACAGTAACAAAAGGAAACAACATGTCGACCACAAGGAGGCAAAGCAAAATGCAAGAAAGCAGAGAGAATAACAGAGAAGAGGAAAAAATTGTTGAAGAAGGATTGGGTAATGAAGGAGATACAACGATTATGGAGAGAAAAGAACAGGAATTAACAGGAATAGAGAAACTATTGCAACTGATGCAACTCCAATCACAACAAATGGATAGAAATCAACAGGAAACAAAAAGGACAATGCAAGAAAATCAACAGGAATCAAAACGAGCCATGGAAGAAACACAACAAAAAATAGAGAAAAATCAACAGGAAGCAAAACGAGCCATGGAAATAACACAACAAAAAATGGAAGAAACACAAAGAGAAATATCACAGAGAATAGAACAGAAATTGGAAGAGAATGATGGCAAATTGGAAAAGCATTTGGAAAAATATGAAAATGAAGTGAAAGCCTGTTTAGAAAAAGTTAGAGAAGAAACAGAAAGGAAACTGAAGATGCAACGAGAAGAAATAGAAACTAAAATGAAGGATATTAAGACTGTGCAGAAGATGGAATTAGAACAGTTAGAAAGCAAATTTGAAAATGCAATACAAGAAGACAGGCGAGAAATAGAAGAAAAATTTAAGCAAAACGAAAAACAAATTGCGGAACTCAAGAATCAACAGAATTGTGGAGAAAGAAGGGAAATGATTATCCTTGGTACAAGCGACGCGAAAATACAATTTGGAGGGGATATTAGAAAAACACACCCAGTACCATTTGTTAAAAATTTGAAAACCAAATTGCAACATATTAGATATTTTGACGACTGCAAAGAAACAATTAGAAACCATCTGAAAGAAGGAGCAGCGTTATGGTATGAAAGTAAAGAAGATGAGTTTGAAAATTGGACAGATTTCGAAAATAAATTTCTCAACTATTTCTGGGGGAAAGTTAAACAGAGGGAAATCAACCAAGAGCTACAGAATGGAAGATATCACGAGAAAATGGGAATATCGGAAGAAAGATATGCTTTGCAGATATATAACAATTCCAAATATCTAGACTAAAAATACTCTACCGAACAACTGGTAGAAATGATAAGCAGACATTTCGAAGAAACGCTGGAGGACCACGTGATTTTGAGAAACTATCAAGATATTGATAGTTTGTGCCAATTCCTTCAAGTAAGGGAAGCAAAAAGAAGAGAAATGCGAAACAGAAGACAACATGAACAATATAATGGACCGGCAAGAAGGTATCAATCAAATTATGACCAGAGAAACCGACATGCCCAATCAACAAACGAAGATAGGCCGAGAGAATACCAAAATTACAATAGACAACAAAATTATGATAACAGGAATCACGAAAAAAATAGAACATATGAAAATCACAACAGAAACAGAGATGCACAAAATCCTCCGACTAGGAATACGAACGAACAAAGGGACGGTAGAAACAATCAGAATTTCCAACGACAAAATAGAAGGGAGATGAATCATGTAACAATAGAAAACGAGGAAGAAGATGTATGCAATGAATCCAGACAGGATTTTCAATAAAGCATCCACTGAACAAACATAAACAACTCTCCGGTATATTTTGTCATCCGAGAGAGTTTATACAGTTGGCGGGAAATGAAAGACAAAGTTCTAATTCAAATTTAATATTCTTAGATGCATTTATAAAACATAAAGCGATTAAAATTTTGATTGATTCTGGATCGGAGATATCGTTAATCAATAAGAAACTAGTAAAAGAATTAAATTTGGACAGATTTGTGTATAAAATTCCTAGGGTTGCTTTAGTGGGTGCAAACAACAAAAAATTGACGACAGTAAATGAAGGTTTGGGAGTGCGGATCAGAGTGGGAGACAAATACTATATTATGCAATGTGTGGTGATCGAAGATTTAAACCATGATATGATAGCGGGAATTGATGAATTGAGTGAAAAACATATCACCATAAATTTTTCGGAGAATAAACTGGAAATCAGAGCAGAACCAGACAACATAGAAGAAGAAACGGAAATAGAGAGGAAAATAATTGTTGAAAAGATAAATGAACAGGAAAAACATAAAGAAATCAATATGACTGTAGAGGAAAAACCGAAAGTACAAGAAAAAAATCAACCAGAAAAAAAAAGAAGGAAGAAAAAGAAGAAGAGTTCAAAAAGAAAGAAGGAAAACACGGTGGATACAAGAGAAAGACAGGAAATCGAAGATACGGAAGAATTGTCGGCAATCGACGATAAAACAGAAAGGAAGCAGGAAGAAAAGGAAGTTCTCATAAGAGAAATGAAAGCAGTAGAAACATGGTGCTCGGGATACCAAATGGAAATTGAAGATAAAAAAAAACAGAAGAAATAAAGGATGAGGACAGAGAAGAAATGGCAATAATGGACGAGAATCCAGAATTTTATGAAGAAATATTATGGACAGTGAACACATGCGAACAAAATGAGGATGAAAGAAAATTAAAATGTGGAGAAAACATGGAAAAGGAAGTAGAGAAGATTCTAGAAAATTATGGAGATTTGATTAATGAAGAAAGCCGAGTGGCTAAAAATTATGAACATTCTTTTAAAGTTAAAAACTTAAAAAATTTTAAATCCAAGACATATCCAATCCAGTATAAATACAGGCAAAGCGTCGGACAGGAAATTGAAAAAATGATCGAAGACAAGGTGATAGAAAGATGTGACTCTCCATATATCAACCCGATAGTATGCGTTAAAAAATCGAGTGGTGATTTGCGATTATGTTTAGATGCAAGAAACATTAATTCACACACAATCGCGCAATACGAAGCGCCTTTGAACATCGAAGCCATATTTGGACGAATCACAGGGTCACACATTTTTTCCAAAATCGATTTGAAACATAGTTTTTGGTTAATACCTTTGGCAGAGAAATGTCGAAATTATACCGCTTTTTCGATCGACGGAGTGGTATACCGATTTAGGGTGGTACCATTTGGCCTACAGAGTGCATGCGCTGCTTTGGTTCGCGCATTGAACACAATCTTAAATAGGCATGAAGAATTTGTTGTACATTACATAGATGATTTATTAATTTTCTCACCAGATATAACAAGCCATCTACGACATATTCACACTGTGCTAGAAGAACTGGATCAAGCGGGATTGAAATTAAATATTCAAAAGTGTTAGTTTTTCCAAAAGGAAATACTGTATTTAGGATTCAAATTAGACACAAAAGGGATTAGTCTTGCAGAAGATAGAATCGAAATTATAAATAACTACGCTAGGCCAACCAATTTAAAAACATTGCGGGGATTTTTGGGAATGGTAAACTATTTCAAAAAACTAATACCAGACATCAGCACAAAAGAAATACCGTTGATAGCATTACTTAAGAAAAATGTTAGGTGGAAATGGGGAACGGAACAAGAAATGGCTTTCAAAAATTTAAAAGGAGCTTTCTCCACAGCTGTAAGAGTATACCACCCAAGATATGATCAACCTTTCATTCTCCGGACCGATGCTTCCATAACAAAATTCGCAGGGGTGTTATCACAGATCCAAGACGATGTAGAGGTGCCAATCTGTTTTGTCTCCCGTGTAACCAAAACATATGAGAGAAAGTACAGCGTTACTGAATTAGAGTTCGCCAGTGTGTTATTTTGTGTAAATAAATTACGGTTTTACCTACTAGGGGCAAAATTCACCGTTGAAACAGACCATGCAGCTTTGGTACATATAATGAAAAATACGCTGGTAAATAATAGAATTCATAGGGGCATTCTTTTACTTCAAGAGTATGATTTTGAATTTAAATATATCAAAGGAACTGACAATATCTTGGCTGATGCGTTGACGAGAGATGAACAATTCCGCAAAGAGGACCACAAAACTCTCCACGTTGGCATGAACATAATGAGAGAAGAAGCAGGCTTATTTTCTTTGGCTCAGATCAGGGAAAATCAGGAACAACTGGATGAAAGAGAAAAGCAAAGGGCCGAACAAGAAGATAACTTATATTTTAAGAGGGTCGATGGTAAAGAACTATATGTAATCACGGAACAGATGGCAAAAGAAGTTTTAGCAAAATTACACTGTGACAACGGACACATTGGAAGCAGGAAGGTGTGGCTTATGTTCAGGGAGAACTACATTTGTCGACAGGACTATACAATAGCCAAAGAGATGACTCGAAATTGCGAGACATGCCAAAAGTGTAAAAGTAAGAATTTCAAAAACGAAAACATCACAAAAAACGTCATAGCTCGGAAGAAACTGGATATTGTCGCCATTGATATGTTGAGCGATTTAATAACAACAACACAGAGGAATAAACACATATTAGTTATGGTGGATGTTTTCTCAAAGTATTTAAAACTGTACCCATGTAGAACCACGAAAGGAGCTGAAATACTTCGGAAGATAGACGATTTTATCGAAACAGTGGGAAGACCAGACAATATTTTGTTGGACAATGCGACATACTTTAGGAATGACCATTTTAAAGGGGAATTAAGAGAGAGAGGCATAAATACAAAATTTGTAAGCATCCGACATCCACAGAGCAACCCATCAGAGCGTTTTATACAAGAAGTCACAAAATTTCTAAGAATTGCTGCGGAAGAACATCATCGACATTGGGACAGAAAAGTGTTTGAAATAGAGACGTATTTGAACTGTGCACCAAATACGGTTACCAAGGAGACGCCTTTATATGTAATGAAAGGAACAATGCCTACGAGACCGTGGGAAGACACCGCCCCCAGACAATACGAAGAAGTGATCGAGGTGGTTCAACGAAGATTGAGACGAAGTGGAGAGAAATATCTCCAAAGGCAAGAGAGGACCCGAAGAAGAAGGCCGGTTACATTCCAGAAAGGGGATAAAGTTTTAGTGAGGGCACTGAGGGTGTCCAATTTACAAAATGGTATTTGTGCTAAATTGATGCCGGTATTTGAAGGTCCATATAGGGTCAATACGGAAAATGGGGTAAATAGTTATGAATTAGCGCATATAGAGACAGGCAAGATACGGGGTATTTTTAACATTCACGACATTTATAAGTATCATGAGTAGAGTTTGGTAACATAATGGAATAATTTGATCCTTAAAAAAACTTGTGTCATTTAAATAAATAACAGAATTTTTTCGGCAAATCAAATGGCGGGGAGTTGTTAAGATATGTAAAATTTGAATTAATATGGTTTCGATCTTAATATTTTAGAAAAGTTAAAACATATAATAAAAATATACCAAAATTCATTTCGAAGAAATGAAAGTCAATTATCTTTGGATGGCCGTAGGTAAACAAAATTTAAATAGGGATTAAGTATTTTCTTTGTACAGTTAGTATGATAAGAAAGTGGTTATGTGTTTGGACAATGAGACCGGGTTTCCCAAATGGACTTTTGCGGCGAGGGAACAATTGTATTTAGAAATTTAAATGAATGTAATCTTTGTTTAGATATTAAGAAAGGAAAAAAAAACCGATTGGCATGTAATTAGTTTTAGGAAATTTCTAATGGTAGGGAAAATTGGTGTTTGTTATCTGAAAGGTAGATGGGGATAAAATTGAGGAACTCGGATTGGTGAAGAAGGAAAAAGGAGGGGCTAGGTATGAAGAATGGGAGTTTAGCGAAATGTTAGAGGGTGGAAGAAGAGTCAGTTGTTAAATGATCGTTAAGTCGACTAGTGGTGATCTCTAAGAGTCTCCTGAAGTAGTAAGGCAGATAAGTGAATAGTTGTGAGTTTGTTGAAATAAGTGTCCTGACGGAAGCTCATCACGTAAAGCATTGTAAGTTATATTGTTCTACTTATATTTCAAGAGTCACCGTTGCATGCCGGAACGAGAAATAGATTCAGTTTATCGAGAGGAGAAAAGGCTAGCATTGTTTTTTGAAAGATACGTGCATCTGTAGGGGGTCATTAATGACAATAGGCTTGCAATAATTTGTTGCGAGATTGCTGACTACATAGGAGGCTGCTAAGAGTAAATTGTAGGCGACCAGAACAAGAATTTGGACAACTCATCATCCGAGAGACAGTTTTATTTTTTTTGTAGAATTATTCATAACGCAAATTTCAATAAGTACTTTAGATAGTGGTAGGGTTATTTCAATAATCAGAATAGGAGATATTATTTTTAGAGGATATTTTGAGGGTGAATTTATTTCAATAGATGCTTTTGTACCATATATGTGTTTTATTCCGTTAATCTTTGACCTTATTTATCATATGTAAAGCAAAGGAGATATTGAAGCACGAGAATATAAAACCCTGAGATTAGAGCATTAAATAGTGTGATTAAATCATAAGTGCATCATTAAAATTAAATTTAATTAATTAGTTAATTATCTAATCAAGTGCTTTGAGCACACCGATCTTTGAATATCACATTAATATATATATATATATATATATATATATATATATATATATATATATATATATATATATACAGGATGTGTGATCACAACTGACCAGTTAGGCACTAAATTGCTAATATAATTGGGTGTGCAGTTGAATAGGGAAAAAGAAGACCATTAACGTGTTCTCATTTAAACCAATGCATTATATTTCGTACATAGTCATGTACATCATCAGATGCTAGGCTACAATATACAAATAGTGAAAAAACAATCCAAATGTTACAAAATTCGATGACTTACTGTATAGAGAAAGGATTGATGTTGGATAGAATAACTTTTTCCACTTCATGGTTTTGTACATGTACATACGAAATTACGTCTCAAAAAAACAAATCGTAAAAAACTCGTCACAGGATAAAAACAGATTTCTATATCTTCGAAGATGTATATTTAAAACAGTTTAAAATTAATAAATATGTAGGTTGACTATATTGACATTATCGATGGTTTTGCCTTATTTTATCAGAATTATTAATATATTTTATTTAATTTTGTACCGGCTTCTTGTGTCAACCTCTAAACGTCAATGGTCTTCTTTTTCCCTATTCAACTGCACACCCAATTATATTAGCAATTTAGTATATAATAATGTTTTCTCACTTGTATTTATTTAAAAAAAAGCTTTATTTCTGAATTTTACACTGAACTTATACAATAACTATAATTAAATGATTCAAACTAAAAGTTGACTGTTACAAGTTGAACTCTAACGTAAGAATGTTTGCATTTTTTCCTAGTTCCCTATTTTATAACATTCTAACTAATAAATTAAAAACTAATGGGTTCATTGCGTCTTTGCTGCGTCTTCCGTCCAGGTGGTCCAGGCGGGAGTCGTATCGCGTTGGTATCCATGAAGGGTGATATGGTTACATTTCTCCTCCTTCCTTGGGACTAAATTCCGACCTCGGAATTTCGAGAAGTTCTTGTAGAGCTGCTACTTGGTGTTGTGGCATTCTAGGTCCAAATAACAACTTGTAGATTCTCTTTTTCTTGCGAATTGCAATGTATGAGATGAGTGCTAGAACAGCCATAATTATTATTATGAAGGTGAGGCTGATGCTAGTGGTCATCAATGGTTGCAGATTTGGTAGTTCAATGGGCTCAAGTCTGTGATGGGTCTTTGGAATTTGCAATTTTTCCAATATAAGTGAATGTCTTGGATTAAGTTTCATTTGTATGATGTTGGGCATCTGTAGTTCTTGAATCGTTTGTGGGTTTATCTTTTGTCCCATAATGAATAGCGTTTCGTTTGTGGAAATCACGCTAGAGTGGTTGACAGTTGTTTCACCAATTCTGAGTGGGTTTGCTAATCCTAGCAGAACGACGTGGTCAGTCTCTATGATGAAATTTTCGGTGACGTGTGCAGTAAGGCATCTTTGGACGTCTGGTATTTGGCATTTTGAATATACTCTGTTTTGGCAAATAATAATGTTGGATTTTGGCGTGCAATCTTCGTACCATGTGTTGTTTGCGTAGTATTTCGCAGGTGGTATTACCATTGCTTGCTCGTCGTTAGGTATTGAATATATTTTGGAAGTTGGATAAGAATGGATGTGGAGAATAGGAATTTTAAGGATTATAAGCATTTTTGTCTGAGTTATACATACTACTGAATGTGAAGCTTCTAAGAGTTCATAGGGATGTTCTTCACTAAGTATTAGAGCGTCTCGAGAATAAATTTCAAGTAATTTATTCTGAAGATGGAATATCTCATGTAGAGTGAAAAGTTCAATATTTGGAATATTGGATTGTGAAATTGTTACTGTTCTTATTAATTTTTTGATATATTCGTTTATACTTTGGATTTCGAATATTTCATTAATTATGGCTAGCTGTTTGGAAAGGTGATCTAGTCCATTTGACAATAAGACATTGTTATCATTCAACTTTTTAAGAAGTAGGTCGAATCTAGTATTAAAGGTTTCGCCATAAGAGATTTGATTATTATATTTTTTAATAATTTCATTTTGTTTAAGTTCGATTGCGGCGAGATGAGATTTGAGAAGTTCTAAGTCTGAGTCGTCAGGATTTCCAGTAATATATTTGATAGTTGTACCTAAGAAGTTGAAAAGACCTCGTTTTTGTATTCTTTTTCGGGTAATTTTGTGCAAATTATCTTCTGCTTCTTTGAGTAGGTGTGTGAATTGGTTGTTAAGAAGTTGTATCATAGGTACGTTAGGTATGACGTTGTGGAAGTTGTTAGTGCAGTTTGTTAATGTTTGTTCAAGTTTGTCTAGGTCAATTTGTAGTATGTGTTTATGATAGTGAGTTATGATTTTTGAGTCGCCTATGGGTTCTGTATAGTAGCCGTTATTGGGTATCTCTTGGATTTTGACTAGTGCTTGCAGATGTTGAAGGGCCATCCTGCAAAAAGGATTTGTTGTAATGTTTTCGTTGTCTTTTAACGTATTTTAAGTGTGTGCTAGTTTTGTTATTTTTTGTTGTTAAACCAGTAATTTTTGTTTTATTTTGTGAAGTGGGAGTTATTGTCTGGTACAAAGGGTCTAATTTGGGTTGAATTTTCTTTTTTTTTGCGTAAATTTTTTGTGTTATTGTGGGTATTTCTTCTGCGTCTTTATTTATTTTTTCTAGTGCTTTGTCTCTTTTTTCTTTTGTTTTTGTGTAAATGTGTTCAATGAATGGGAGTAATTCGTTTTTGTGTTGTTCATTGTAAGTGTCGTAAATAGGTAAGTCAAAGTCAAAGTTGATTTCATTTAAATAGGGTCCGTAGAGGATTGAGAATGGTGAATAGCCGGTAGAGCTATGAAGAGATTGATTGTACACAAGGACAGCTTGCGTAAAGGCGGAATGGGACGTTTCGGCGTCGCCGTTTCGGCGTGGCCATTTCGGCGTGGCCATTTCGGCGTGGCCGTTTGGGCGTAGAGCCGTTTCGGCGTAGGCCGTTTCGGCGTCGGCCATTTCGGCGTCAGAAATTTTATTTTAGTTGACTAAATACCTACATTGAGGTTTATTGGTCAGGCAATTTTTTGGAAAAAAATCTTTTAATATAGTTATTTAAATACATTGGAGTTCATTGGTCACACAATTTTAACATTAATGGTCAAGTAGAAAAATAAACTAAATATATTTCTTTTATAAACATTTTGTTATATTTTATTCTGCAAATACCTATATTGGATTTTTTATTAATGCATATTAATAATAATTGCTGTTCTCTTAATTGTCCCAGAGCTAATTAGATGATAACTGACATTTTTCAACTTTAATTAGACATACATTATATGGTATATAGACGGAGAATTTTAATATTGTTAAAATATCTTTTTTAAGCAAAAATATTTGCAGAATGTATATTTTTAAAAAAAATTAAATTATACAATATTTTCTTGAAAGGAATCTGCTTTTAAAATATTTACCATTAGTTAGTATAATAATAGTTATCCCTATATTTATTGCAGTTTCTTCGAAAATTTAAATACAAAATTCTATAAATCACATAATAATGTTATTAACATTTCCTCGAAAACTAAATTACCTGTTAATTCCAAATGACATTATCATGTATCAATTAGTTGTTGATTTCAAAAATTACATTATAATGTCATTAACGAGAGATGCAAGTTATTTGTTGATTTTAAATATTCGAAAACTAAATTAGTTGTTGATTTCAAAAATTACATTATAATGTCATTAACGAGAGATGCAAGTAATTTGTTGATTTTTAATCTTAAGGGAAATTTTAAGTAGGTACCTACCTATTATTGATTTGATTGGTTGGATTATTGAGGGTACAGCTATATAAACAGAGATCAGTTTAAGAGTTTATGTAGTGTCTTATAATATTTCATAGTAGTATTTATACGATATACAGACGAAGAATTTTTAAGCTATGGAACGAAAAATTTTATCGACCAGAGGAAGAGAGAAATTTACCACTGATGGTTTCATGTATGTTTTTGACGCTGTTAGTAAAAGCGATGAATCCCTAAAATTTTGGAGGTGTGAGAGGAAACAAACGTGCAAAGCAAGAATACATACAAGAGATGGTGAAGTCATCAAGAAAGTAAATGTTCACACTCACGACTCCTCGGCGATGGACGTGGAAGTAGCACAAGTTGTTACAAAAATGAAAAAGCGTGCTACAGAAACAAACGAAGGGACAATAGTGGTAATCAATGAGTGCCTGAGAAATACAAGTCAAGCTTGTCATGGTCGGCTCCCAAACACTGGCGCGATGAGAAAATTCATCAGACGAAAACGTAACGAAGTTCATGCAGCCCCATCAAATCCGACAACTGTTGAAGAGTTAGTAATTCCCGAGTCTTATCGTGTTTACACGTTACAAGATGGTGTAGAAGAAAATTTTTTATTAGCAGATGATGGAGAAGGATTGCAAAGAATTTTGATTTTCGGGAGAGAATCGTGGCTGCAACATCTACAGACCTCAGATGTGTGGTATGGTGACGGTACATTTGCTATAGCACCATCTCTATTTTTACAAGTATACACAGTTATGGCCACAAAATATAATGGAGTCCATCCAATATTTTATGCCATGCTGCCGAATAAAACAAGATCCACATATACCCGTATGTTTGAATTGATCAGACAAATTGTACCAAATTTGCAACCCAGAGCAATCCATTGCGATTTCGAACAGGCGGCATTTAAGGCAATGGAAGATTGTTTTCCAGGCGTCGACATCAATGGATGTTTTTTCCATTTGGCACAAAATATGAAGAAACAAGTGGCTGCTATGGGATATACGAGAGAGTATAATGCTGATCCACAATTCGCTTTAAATTGCAGAATGTTGACAGCATTAGCATTTGTTCCTATCGAACATTTAGATGATGCCTTTGCCGTTCTAGCGGAAGCTCTACCTGCTGAACACCAACCACTTGTAGACTGGTTTGAAGACTACTATATTGGACGTATGAACAGAAGAGGAAATGGCAGAAGACCAAGTTTATTTCCCCAAAGGATGTGGAACCTCTACCAGAGAACTCTGGATGGAGAAGACCGGACAAATAATCACGCTGAGGCCGCCCATAGAAGACTCAAGATGGAATTGGGAGCAGATCATCCAACCATATGGAAATTTATAGATGGCCTGCGTCAGGTGCAGAAAGGTCGAGATGTCTATTTCGAGCAACTTGTGGCAGGTAATCTCCCACCATTGAAATTAAGAAAATACAGAGACGCAGATGATCGCATTTCACGGCTTGTGGGAAATTTTGATGCAAACGGGGATGTTTTAGAATTTTTAAGAGGACTAGCACATAATTATAATATGTAAGTAGGTACTTTATTTTAATTAATATTTCGTGAATAAGTTTTGTAGGTTAAATACAAATGTCTTGTATGTAAGTATAAATGTTTCAGAATTTTTAATTGGACTAGCACATATCTAATTATAACATGTAAATACTTTATTTTAATTAATATTTCGTGAATAAGTTTTGTAGGTTAAATATAAATGTTTTGTATGTAAATATAAATGTTTCAGGATTTTTAATTGGACTAGCACATATCTAATTATAACATGTAAATAATAACTAAAATAAAATATTCATTTTTCCAAAATCTTGTTTATTCATTTATTTATATATAATATCTACAGCTAGAAGCCAATTACAGATATTACATTAACTATGAGCTAAATAACAAGCACACACACATAAGTATAAAATTGACATATACAAATCTACCATTAATATTAAAATTTTGTGATCAATGGACTCCAATGTATCTATTTAAATAACTATATTAAAAGATTTTTTTCAAAATAATGTCTTACTAATAGACTCCAATGTAGGTATTTAGTCAACTAAAATAAAATCTCTGACGCCGAAATGGCCGACGCCGAAACGGCCTACGCCGAAACGGCTCTACGCCCAAACGGCCACGCCGAAATGGCCACGCCGAAACGGCGACGCCGAAATGTCCTAGACCCGCGTAAAGGTATCGTCTAAGGAATTTTGTGGGTTTTGCGCTTTTAATGTGCGAATTTTTTCTAATAAAGTAGAGTGGAAACGTTCGACTGGGGAATTAGAAGAAGAGTTGTTAACGGTGGTTGTATGTGTCTCAATCTTATGTAGATTTAAGAATTCTTTTATAACTGAGGAGTTGAATTCTTTTCCACTGTCGAATACAATTTTCTTAGGGTGGTTATGATGTGAAAAGTAGTGTCTAAGTTTGCTTAAAATTGATACGGATGCTTTATCTGGAAGTTTGTAACATTGGGCGTATTTTGAGAAGGAATCAACTAATGTTAGGAAATAAGATTTGTTACATTGTAAGATGTCTATATGTAAAATATCGAATGGTTTTTGTCCTAATAGTGGGCCTAGTTGGGGTAGTTTGTAAGGTTGACGTTCGTATTTGTTTTGTAAACATATGTCGCATTTATTAATAAAATTTGCTATCGTGGTTTGCATTGAGGGCCAATAAAATTTTTGTTTTAAATGTTTATAAGTTTCAATTATACCGTTGTGATTCATAATGTGGTAAGTTTTTGTACATTCTATTTGTCTGTCTTCGGTTTCTATGTCTTGTAAGAGCTTTTCGCAAAAGTTTGCTTTAACACTGTTATCTATATGTGTTCTAAAGAAATTACATATAAAAGGTTGGAAATCGTGCGGAGCTTTTATGCCGAATTTTTGACTTGGCTTTAAAATAGCTTTAAATGCGTCGACGAGACAGTCTTGCCAATTTTCAGTAACTTTAACCGTATATCTGTATTTTTTAAATATTCTCTTGTAATTTACATCGTATTTTTCGCTATTAGGTATAATTATTATTTGGTTGGTTGATAAATTTAGGGGTTCTTCCGATATGGGTATGCCATTAATGGGGTCTTCTAAAGAAGTATGTTGTGTTTGAGTTTCATCGCAATTATTTTGGATGTTATCGAATGTTTCTAGAAATTCGTCTGCGTCAAAGTCATTGGTATTAGGTGGTTCAGCTATAACTGAAGATTTGGTGAGTGCATTTATTTGAATTCTAGATAGAGCGTCGCTAACTTGGTTATCACGACCTCGGCGATATTTGACTTCGAAGTCGTAGTCTTCTAATTTTAATCGCCATCTGGCTAAGCGAGATGTGGGGTCTTTTATTTTGTAAATCCATACTAAGGGATTATGGTCTGTTTCGACTATAAATCGGGATCCATAAAGGTAAGGTCGAAAATGTTTGCATGAATCTATGATCGCGAGTAATTCACGTTCTGTCGTGCTATAGTTTTGCTCGGCTGAATTTAGAGTACGAGAGTGATATGCAACGGGGTGGCCGTCTTGAGTTAGGACAGAGCCTAATGCAACATTAGAAGCATCGGTTGTTAGTGTGAATTGTTTGGTAAAGTCAGGGTATTGCAGAACGGGGGAGTTTGAAAGTAATTCTTTGCATTTAGCAAAAGCTTCTAAATAATTGGAATTGGATGGGTCGATAGTTGCATTTTTTCTTGTGCATCGTGTTAGGGGAGAAGTGATTTTTGCGAAATTTGGGATGAAGCGTCTGTAATATCCGATTAGACCTAAGAAGGATTTTATTTCTTTCACTGTTTTGGGAAGTGGATATTCTCTTATTGCTTTAAGTTTCGCTGGGTTTGGTTTTACTCCTTCGGGGGTAACAACGTGGCCTAAGAAGGTGACTTCTTTTGTTAAGAATTCGGATTTATCAAGTTGGACTTTTAAATTGGTTTCTTGGAATTTTTGGAAAATTTGTGAAATGTGAAGAAGGTGCTCATGTAGTGACTTGGAAAATATGATTACGTCATCCATGTAGACGAAACAAAATTTATTTAGAAAGGGGCGTAGGATGTTATCCATTAATTTTTGGAAAGTTGCTGGACTACATTTTAGACCGAAAGGCATTCGAAGAAATTCGAAATGACCATGGGGTACTGTGAATGCGGTTTTTTCTATAGAGTCGGGGTGGACTTCTATTTGATGGAATCCTTGGGCTAAATCTAGGGTTGTGAAATATGTGGCTTTACCTAAGTTATCAAGAATTTCGTCAATTTTTGGAAGAGGGTATTTGTCTTCAATTGTATTTTCATTTAACTTTCTGTAATCAATTACCATGCGAAATTTCTTTTTACCGGAAGCGTCAGTTTTCTTTGGTACAATCCAAACTGATGCAGAGAATGGCGATATACTTGGACGTATAATGTTATTATCTAATAATTTGTTTATCTGACGTGTAATTTCTTCTTGCATTGCTTTGGGGTGTCTAAAATTTCGGGAATAAATGGGATTTTCGTCTTTAGTTCTAATGTGATGTTTAATTTGGGATGTAAATGTTAGTTTGTCTTTTTCGTCGTAAAATATGTCTTTGTATTTGTGGCATAGTTTTAATATTTTCTCTTTTTCCTCTGGGTTTAAGTGTTCTGTGCGAATTATACTGGGGTCAAAATTGGAAGGTATGTTATTAGTTATTTCGTAGTTATTTAAATTTTCTACGTGTATGGGTTTCATTTGAATTGGATAGTCGAGAGTGATATTATCAATGTATCCGTTAGTGACGTGGTGAATGGATTCTGGGAAGATTTCATTATTAATTGTTGTCTCGGGAAATAGTACTTCGCCTTGTTCTATGTCAACGGGTATTTTAAAAGAAAGGGTTTGAAATGGTATCTCAATATTATAACGTAATAATGTTAATGTCTTATTGGTATAATTTAGAATGGCTTGAAAAGAATCTAAATCGTAATTTCCTAAAAGAATGTCGAAATCTTTGCTCCAGTCAGCGATGCGTGCGTCGATAAAATCGGGGATATTTAATTCTTTGAAAAGGGGAGTTTTGATATTGTCGGAATATTTAGTCGTTTTTTTCATTGATGTGAGCGTAAAATCTTTTTTGTAAATATGACGGGGATTGAAAAATTTGGAAGCTTTAGGTGAGATGATTGTATCAGATCCACCGGTATCAATTAGGATTTTTAGTCTGCTTTTGGGTAATGTGAAAAAGGGGAGTCTTGGATGATTTTTAATATTATTTAGATCGATTGAGGAGGAGGTTGTTCTTCTAATAAAGTGTCGTGAAAATTTTCGTCTTGGGGGAGCTCTTGGGTATTATCAGTGTCATAATATTCAGTCTCTTGGGGGTCGAAATATTCTAATTCGTTATAATTATTTTCGAAAGGTTCAAGACAATTTTCGGATTCAACATTAAAATTTTGGGTCCATTTAGTAGATGTTGTCATGGGTTGAGCTTCTGTTTGAATGGTTTCTACACCGCTCATTGGTCTAGGGTAGTTTTGAGGGGTTTGTGGTTTTCTAATTGGATTCGGGTTTTGATATTTATTTGTTGGATTTCTATAGAAATTTTGATTGGGTGTAGGTCTTGAGTTAAACCTATTATTGTTGTTGTGCGTGAAAGTATTTCGATTGAAATTCGCGTTATTTTGTTGGGGAATTTGTCTATGTGGATTTGTGTTAGTATTTTGAGGAATTTGCCTGTTAGAATAATTTACGTTAGTGTTTTGAGGAGTTTGTCGAGTAAAGTTTGTGTTGTTATTATGTGGTCTAGGTTGAAAATTTGGTTTTGATTTCACTTGTTGGTTTTTCAAAAAGGTCATATAAGAAACTTGGTTCCTATGGTTATCGTAAGCTATACATTTTTGTAGAGCTGAATCGAGTGTATCTATTTGAAAATGTGAAAGGTATTCACAATAAGGGTTATTTATACCTGTACAAAATGTCTTAAGTGCTAAATTCTTAAAATAAGGTGACTTAAATTGTAATGTTTCCGCATTGTTATGCAGACAAATATGTTGCAATAAATCGTTTAGATGGGTTGTAATTCTTTGATAGTAATCATCATAATTTTCGTGTGGTTTTTGAACTGTTGTAGTTAGTTGTGTGACTAGGATTTCCTCGGATCTCCTGTCGCCGTATTTAGCTAATAATGCGGGCCGAACATCGGTCCAAATGTGTTTATTTGAAAAATTCAAAAAATCTCTAGGTTCTCCTTTAATTCTAGAAAGGATATTTGCGTTTAATATGAAAGCTTGAACTTCGCTAGGATTTTGTCCTGCTAAAAATTCTATAAGTGCATCTACTGATCTAATAAAAGTCGATAAATTATAACCTGTGGTATATTCAGGGAGGGTAGCACATAGGCTGGAAATATCGCTATTTGAAATAGGCATTTTATCTTTCGGAATCTGAGAAATTTCTTCTATCGCGAAGATGATTTCGTGGGGATTCAGAGAGGATAATATTTAATTCAGTTTCAGTTAACTCAGAAAGGTTGCTCATAAAAACAAGTAAAAATAAAGATAATTGTAAAGGATAAAAGACTTACAGGAATACAAGCAGCTTCTGCATGTCTCGGTCCGTCGAATCTCGCTACCAAACAACTGAAGTTGACCAGGAATTATCGGCAATTCTGTGTAGGGATCCTGTTCGCAGCGCCAATAATGTTTTCTCACTTGTATTTATTTAAAAAAAAGCTTTATTTCTGAATTTTACACTGAGCTTATACAATAACTATAATTAAATGATTCAAACTAAAAGTTGACTGTTACAAGTTGAACTCTAACGTAAGAATGTTTGCATTTTTTCCTAGTTCCCTATTTTATAACATTCTAACTAATAAATTAAAAACTAATGGGTTCATTGCGTCTTTGCTGCGTCTTCCGTCCAGGTGGTCCAGGCGGGAGTCGTATCGCGTTGGTATCCATGAAGGGTGATATGGTTACATTTCTATATATATATATATATATATATATATATATATATATATATATATATATATATATATATATATATATAAATTTGGTTATTGGGTTATGCAGCAAATGAAAAAGTGTACTCTTTTAAATTTCTTTAATCCGAGCTTTCGGTTAAGATTTTAACCATCATCAGGGTGCTACAAAGATATTTTTGGTGTAACTTATTGAGGATATTTCAAATATGGTGTAACTAAAATGAGAATCAAACTTAACATGGTCATGTAAATGCTTCAATGGAAAAAACGTAAAATAAAGTAGTAATTTAGTAAAATAAAAGTTAATTAATTTAGCACAACTTCAAAATCAATAAAAGATAAAATGACATTTAGACATGACATGACATTATTTGAAATATCTTACAAAATTTTTTTAATATAGATGAACAATTTATTGAAGGACCAATAGGGTCAATGATAAGAATTGAAATATTTTTAATTTTTATAAAATATTGTTAGCACTATAGAGGGATCGCAGTGATTGTGACTATAGGCCGACTATACTCAAAGGTAACACGAAACCTAATAAAAAATGATATTAAAGACAAAAAACCCGAAGAACAAGCGGGATATAGGGCCGGACGCTCCAATATGGATATTTTTTTTTTCTTTCATTAAAATTTGCAATGGAAAAACTAGTGCAGAGAAATAGAGAAACTATATAGCTTCAATAGATTTGGAAAAAGCATATGACAGTGTACCGACCTCCCAACTATGGATAGAATGGGTAAATTGAAAATAAATCCAATTCTTATTAACGCCACTCAAAATTACTACGAACAAAAGTTTGCAAGAATTAAAATGGGACAAGAAATGACCTCTCCTTTTCAAACAACAAAGGGACTTGAAACAAGGCTGCTGTCTGTCACCTACCTTTTTAAAATCTATTTGGACAGATTCTTAGTGAAATGGGTAAAAAAATTTGTAGAAACATGGGAATAAAGGTGGAAGAAAACACGTTATATACGACGATCTCAGTTATATGGTAAGAAAACTGCAAGAAGAATATGAGGTGGCAGGTCTAAACATGAATATGACAAAATATGAATATCTCTATATGTAACAGATGAAATATGTGACCTAGTCTTGGAAGACGACAAAATCAAAGGCGTGCATCCTGCAAATATTTGGGGGTCATTTTCAACAAGAAGGGAAATAGCGCTGATGAAATCAGGGAAAGAATTAACAAGGGCAGAGCAGTAACTCGTGCCTTAAGCTATCTTCTCTGTGGCAAAAAATTTTGACAAGAAACCAATACATTTACGGAAGTATAGTCCAAAGTATTACACTTTACTGTTCGGGAGTATGGGACGTCGTCAAAGGTAATAGAAACAAACTTATGACGACAGAAATGGATTATATATTATAAATTATAATACTTTGGACTATACTTCCGTAAATGTATTGGTTTCTTGTCAAAATTTTTTGCCACAGAGAAGATAGCTTAAGGCACGAGTTACTGCTCTGCCCTTGTTAATTCTTTCCCTGATTTCATCTGCGCTATTTCCCTTCTTGTTGGAAATGACCCCCAAATATTTGCAGGATGCACGCCTTTGATTTTGTCGTCTTCCAAGACTAGGTCACATATTTCATCTGTTACATATAGAGATATTCATATTTTGTCATATTCATGTTTAGACCTGCCACCTCATATTCTTCTTGCAGTTTTCTTACCATATAACTGAGATCGTCGTATATAACGTGTTTTCTTCCACCTTTATTCCCATGTTTCTACAAATTTTTTTACCCATTTCACTAAGAATCTGTCCAAATAGATTTTAAAAAGGTAGGTGACAGACAGCAGCCTTGTTTTAAGTCCCTTTGTTGTTTGAAAAGGAGAGGTCATTTCTTGTCCCATTTTAATTCTTGCAAACTTTTGTTCGTAGTAATTTTGAGTGGCGTTAATAAGAATTGGATTTATTTTCAATTTACCCATTCTATCCATAGTTGTGAGGTCGGTACACTGTCATATGCTTTTTCCAAATCTATTGAAGCTATATAGTTTCTCTATTTCTTTGCACTAGTTTTTCCATTGCAAATTTTAATGAAAGAAAAAAAAATATCCATATTGGAGCGTCCGGCCCTATATCCCGCTTGTTCTTCGGGTTTTTTGTCTTTAATATCATTTTCTATTAGGTTTCGTGTTACCTTTGAGTATAGTCGGCCTATAGTCACAATCACTGCGATCCCTCTATAGTGCTAACAATATTTTATAAAAATTAAAAATATTTCCATTCTTATCATTGACCCTATTGGTCCTTCAATAAATTGTTCATCTATATTAAAAAATTTTTGTAAGATATTTCAAATAATGTCATGTCATGTCTAAATGTCATTTTATCTTTTATTGATTTTGAAGTTGTGCTAAATTAATTAACTTTTATTTTACTAAATTACTACTTTATTTTACGTTTTTTCCATTGAAGCATTTACATGACCATGTTAAGTTTGATTCTCATTTTAGTTACACCATATTTGAAATATCCTCAATAAGTTTGTAAGTACAAAATTTTATACATGTTTTCATATTATCTTACACCAAAAATATCTTTGTAGCACCCTGATGATGGTTAAAATCTTAACCGAAAGCTCGGATTAAAGAAATTTAAAAGAGTACACTTTTTCATTTGCTGCATAACCCAATAACCAAATTTATATAATTACTGTCAGCAAAGACTCATTGTCTTCTTTATATATATATATATATATATATATAAACAAACAAATGAAATTATATATATATATATATATATATATATATATATATATATATATATATATATATATATATATATATATATATATATATATATATATATATATATAATGTTTCCTCGTCCCGGACGTCGAAGAGTAAGGTCACTGCGTGCACACCCCACTCTTACCGACGAACAGCGAGAAGCCTGAGAGCACCAAGTGCTGAAGAAGCGGCGCACGGTTAGCCCTAAGCTATTAGTTTGGAACCAGTGTGAAAAACCAACGACGCTTGGCCGTGTAAACCAAAAGGTAGACGGATTACTGGGTTTCAGAGGAATACTCTGGCCCTGGGCTCGAGCGAGCACGCTCGCCCCGAACTCTACCTAGTGTTCACATACGGTTACAAGAACAAGTGCGAGTAAGGGGGCCAAACTAACTGCGAAAAAGGCTTTCAACGAGGGACCCACCAGCGGCAGGGTAAACTGCACCCACCAGGTAATTATAGTCACTGTCTTACGCCGGAAAAGCACGGAGGGGTGGACAAGCCACCTTTATCCCTGGGGTTTACCCCCCAGAACACCTTGAGGCTGAGGTGCCCTCCGATCGCTAGACTTGCATCCTCACCCATTTGTAATGCCTTCTTCTGTAAGGTCAGTCAGCTCCACCCGGTCGCTTCGTCCTCGGACGACGACCGCGACAAGCGTTGCCACCACCACCACCACCACTACAGCCAACCAGTTCTCTTCCTTGCATCAGGAAGGCACTGTGCCCCCATCCAGAGGTTACAACCGGCTCACGGCGGAGCTAGACCTCGAGACGCTTAGCGCGGAGATGCAAATCGTCCGCGACAAGTATCGCGAGGCCTACCTTCGCATCGAGCAGGACGACGCCTCCAACCCCCTTCTGCAGCGATATGCTAACGATTTTCCGCCACTAAGAACACCAGCACAGGCTGGTCCTCAACTTCAGAGCGCTCGGAATATTCACGGTGCAATACCAAAAGTCCCAACTCAACCATCAAAACAAGCACCCAAACAATCGAAACAACAATCTTCTCAACAGCAACCCTCTTCTCAACAACAACAAGCAACCATCAGCACTGCAAACAATCCTGAACCCAACGATTTCGTCTTCCAGAGAAGACAAATAAGACAAATGTCTTACGCCAATGCCGCAGCCAATCCACGCCCCAAAACCCAAGCCAGAAATCAAAACGTCATCAACGCCATAAACGATCCCACACTGTCCGAATATCTAATCAAAGATCTCCCAAAAGATCTTTGTAACAAACGTACCTTCTTTCGGCAAATAAATGCCACCACTCTTTTGTCCAACAAAATTCACTCTTGCAAAGTCCTCTCACATCGGAATGGGACGTTTCGGCGTCGCCGTTTCGGCGTGGCCATTTCGGCGTGGCCGTTTGGGCGTAGAGCCGTTTCGGCGTAGGCCGTTTCGGCGTAGGCCGTTTCGGCGTCGGCCATTTCGGCGCCTGCCGGTTCGGCGCCCGCCGATTCGGCGCCCGCCGATTCGGCGCCGGCTGATTCGGCGACAGATACTTTGGCAAAGTGAGAGAGAAAAAAAATAGTTGTTAATGTATGATAGTCTGAAATTTTCTTTAACAAAAAATGTAGAGTCAGGAGAACAATTTTCGACATTTTAATTTTAGAAGATGTAAAATAATACCCGAAAGTTAGGTTTGGACCGAAGGGTTAGGTCTTCCTCCTTTGAAAATTGTACTGTATAATATATAATATATATAATATATTAATTTTTTAATTAATTATGTGCAATTAAATAGCTTACATTTACAAAAGTTGGAAAAAATAACATTTAATATATTTTTTTAGTGTGGTATAGATATAAATCAAGAGCCTCTTAAATTTCTAAAAAAGTAACGTAGGTATAATCTAATGTCTTACTAATAGACTCCAATGTAGGTATTTAGTCAACTAAAATAAAATCTCTGACGCCGAAATGGCCGACGCCGAAACGGCCTACGCCGAAACGGCTCTACGCCCAAACGGCCACGCCGAAATGGCCACGCCGAAACGGCGACGCCGAAATGTCCTAGACCCCTCTCACATGGAATCGCACATCTTCGACTTTTTAATCCTATAAATGCAGGGGATATCGAGAAAGCAATCCACACAGCAACTGGCCAAACCATGGTTACGGTCCATAGCCGTAGCAGAAATGCAAACACTTCCGCAAAAGAGCCCACCTATCTCCTCTGCATAACCGGAATCGACGTGGATTACTCCGAGCAGGAGGTCACCGACTTGCTCACAGAACAGCAATTCCCAGTCGAAAGACTGTGGAGAGTCAAATCCTATAAAACAGGCAAGGACTCCAAAGTGATCAAGGTGGTGACCAAATCCTTGGAAAAATTCACGTCAGCACTGAGCCGAGGCATAACTCTAGATGGCGAGATCTATAATGCCGAACTCCCTCATGGCTCCGACCCTACAATACCCACTCCAAAATATTGCAGCAAATGCTGCATCAACGGACATTCCATCGACGAATGCCCACAAAAAGCATTCGTCTGCCCCCACTGCGGCGGCAACCATAAATCCAGCGCCTGCACCAAACAGCAGGAACCAAAATGCCCGAATTGCGGCGGTGACCACCCCGCATATTCCAACAAGTGTCCTCAAAGACACACCATCCCCTCCGCCCAACATGAAATTCAGCCACTTACGATCGAAAGATCATTCCCCCCTTTCGAACTCCCTACAGAAACAAAAAACATCTTGTCTATTCAGACCGCTCTGTTGCTTAACTTGTTGCCTGAACTTCGTGAGCATATCGCTGCAATCACGGCTAATCTGATTAGCCAAGTCTACGACCACTCGACAGTGGTCCACGGGTACGGGAGCAATGTCACGGTGACATTCCGCTCCAACCACTAAACACCCTCCCTTTATGGATTTCACCCTAGGCACAGTCAACTGTCAGGGTCTCTCCAAAAAGAGACCCCTCATCAAGAATATCCTGTCGAAGCATAACATCCAGATCCTCGCACTCACAGATACTCTGTCGAAAAACGATCCACACTTCGCAGGATATTCGATCATCCATCGAAGCCGCTGTCAGGTTTCACGTGGGAATGGTATTCTCGTGAAACACGGAATACCGCACAACACACACACATTCCCACAAAATTTTCGTCCACCTGATGTGGACTTCCTGGCAATTGACGTGCACATCCCCAACAACGAAACCCTCACGATAGTCTCTTACTACAAACACCCGGGTCAACCACTCAACAGGCATTTGCTAGAGTACTTTTCGAGGCTCGGCAAGGCTGTGTTGATGGGTGACCTAAATTGTAGACATACACAGTTTGGTGATCACCATCAAAACCCAGAAGGCATCCGCCTCACGGATTATCTACTAGACCTTCCCATTTCAAGAATCACCAACACTGAATTCACGTTTTTGAACGCCAATGGGGCCTCTATTATCGACCACATCCTAGTTACTAGTAACATTCTGGATCGGTTCGGGGATAGATGCCACATAGGCGATTCGATAACGTCAGACCACGTACCTCTTCTTGTCGACACCGACATTCTCACTCCAAAACAACCAAACCCTCCAAGATCTATAAGAGACTATCGTCACGCTAACTGGACTGAATTCCAAAACTTCATCACACAAAATCTCCCAATGTTAGGCGAACTCGATACTAACGATAGTATCGACACCAGTGCAACCAATATCGAGAACCTCATCACTGAGGCGATCACGCACGCAATTCCACTCAAACAAATAACTTATACATCACCGGCACTTCCACAATACATCATTGCCAAAATTCAACAAAAACGACGTCTTCTACGTCAATACAAGGCCAACAGAAACCCACTAATCAAAACAGAGTACAACCGAATCTGTGCCAGGATAAAGAGGGAGATATCTGTCCTAACGGCTCGCCGGTGGGAAGAGACTACCTCAAAACTGGACTACAGAGACGGAGGTAAATTCTGGCAAAAATTCAAAGTCCTAACAAAACAAAAATTATCTCAACCATCTCATCTGTTGGTCAACAATCACATAGTCAATTCCCCAGAAGGGAAAGCCGAAGCATTCAAAAATTCGCTTCAAAACAATTTTCAAACGCCAGATAACCCGAACTTTGATCGCATATTTAAATTCAACACAGAATACATTGTAAATGTTACTCTCAACCACCACATTCCAGTCTATGATCCTATCATGGACCCCCTCACAGACAGGGAAACGGAGAGCTTTTGCCAAATCGGCAAAAACAGCGCTCCCGGACCTGATGGCATCAACCGAAGGTGCCTCAAAAAACTTCCAGAGAGTATCATCCCTCTTCTAACTAAAATATTCAATGCATGTCTCAAAAACAGCCATTTTCCTACTCCTTGGAAAGTGGCCAACACCATCATGCTTTTGAAAAAAGGCAAACCCCCAACCGACGTGGAATCCTACAGACCAATTTCATTAATCAATACTCTGGGTAAAGTTCTTGAGCTAATCCTAAAGGAGAGGCTCAATAACTTTCTCGAAAACCACAATATCATACCAAAATTCCAATATGGATTCCAGTCAGGTAAATCTACCAAACATGCATTAATAGATTTCACTACCAAAGTCACTCAAACCATCAACGATGGTTCTATCGCCATAGCCACATTTCTGGATGTGCAGAAGGCTTTCGACCAGGTCTGGCACGACGGGCTTGTTCGGAAACTTCTGGACATCGGGCTTCCATTGCAATTTACCAAAATTGTACACTCCTACCTCCACAACCGTACTGTCAGAGTGAAAATATGCGATCAAAAGTCCACCCCCTTCACTCCACAAGCTGGAGTTCCCCAGGGTTCAGTCCTAGCGCCGCTGTTGTACATCATCTACAACAGCGACATCACTAACCAAAATATCCCAGGTACTCGGCTGTTTCTCTATGCAGACGACACGACTCTGCTCTCAACTACCTCTCGATACAACCCAAGACTCCTCTTCAGAAGAGCACAGGCTCTGTTGGACGGTGTCGGCGAATGGTGTTGTAAGTGGAGAGTCACGCTCAACGCGAACAAAACAACAACAATTGTGTTTCGCGCCCCTACTGTGTCAAATAGAATCATTCGCAATGAAGACGACCAATATCCTCTGAGTTTGTTGGGAGAAAGGCTTGTTGTTAGCCCGACTGTGAACTATTTGGGAGTACTGTTTACCAGGACTCTCAACTGGGACGCAGATCTAAAGGCAACTTTAGATAGGGTAAGGAACAGGGCCAGACTTCTCAACGCTCTCTCGGGAAAAATTGGCAAGACACACAAGAAGACTCTCATTCACACTTACAAGACCTTTATTCGACCCGTCATGGAGTACAAATCATGTATCTACTCTCTTTGCTCAAGACAAAAACAAGAGAGGTTGTTGAGGACGGAGCGCAGAGTCTTGCGTAGATGTAACTATGAGCACTGGCGATATCCCTCAAACGAAATCCATAACATCTCGAACATCCCCAAAATCACCGAGAGAATAAACTCTCTGAACAGGAACTTCACAATCAAAGTAATCAACGGCCCCCCTTCCGACACACAAGAATCTCTCAAATGTTCCTGTTCATCTTCCGGCCACGTACTCTACCGAAAGCCCAAACGCAAAAAGATTCACGTACCGTCCGCTCTAATGCAAACACGCATTGACGAACTCCCGGTAGAGTACGAAAACATCCTTGAGGCTACCCCGTTAGCCTTCCGTACCCACCTCTAACATTTCCTCTTCCTTACCCCGAACAGGGAGAAGTTGGTTTTTTGCGGTTTCCCAACTTCATTGCACAATTATACCTGTTCGTCCCAAGAAAATAGCCGCAACTATTTTCTCCACTCGAACGCTCACTGTCCACGCTGCGCTCAAAGCCACCTCCTGACCGCCGACGAGGGACGCAGGTTCGCCTGTCGTTGTACAATGGTTTCTAGGGAGCTTGGTCGAAAGCAAAGCACGGACAGTACACGTAAATGTCTATGGAACCAACAACAATCCATCAAACTTTCTTCTCTGTTGACTTCTGGCCTTCTGGACAACACCGTCTGGCATAACCCAGGATCCAAGAACACCAGGACACGGCGCTTGCCCCGGTGTGGTTTTCGGACTGTTTGCTTTGCTGCCAACACAATACATTCACCTCAAACCCTGAAGAGGACAAAATCCTAAACGGGGAAGCACATTGAACGCATTTCTTCTAAACATTATCTAGACAAGCAAATCAAACAATGTGGCATGGCATAATGTTCGAACAGCAACGGTTACTATATTTTTTACTTAAATATTATGTCAGATCTTACATTGGCAAGAACTTTTCGTGCTGTTTTGCTGATTACCACTCTCACTTTAATGTGATTTTTAATTGGAGGACCATTTTTTCTGAATCTGATGCCTTTACCATCTAGAATGAATACTTTCACATGTAAGTTTCAAAAAAACTTTCCTTTTTTAACTCTACTTCATTGACTTCTCATGGGTTCCTGATTTGTAATGAGCAATCTATTATTAGTCAAATTGATCTCCTTCTAAAGGCATCTGTTCTTGCAGATAATGGACTGATGATGTTTTGAAAAAACAAAACGAAACGTTTCCTGTAAAATATAGGGATTAAATATGTAAAATGTATGGTATAACAACGAGCTTTTCTTTCTCCTCTTCTCTGATTGACATCTTCAAGCTCCACAGTGTAAAGGTTTTCTTTTCATTTTCACTGTCCACTTCAACATTTGGTTTTAAGAAAAACCCTTATTTTGACGACGTTTCGGCAAGATCTTACTTGCCATTGTCAAGTCAGGTAGTTCCGCTTCTCGTAGCTGCTTGAAGTCTACTTATGTCCTAAAATGTTGTTTCTTGAAATGGCGTTTTTAAAGAATTCAATGCAAATAAACTACATCATAACACCATGGTTTCTGATGAATAAACTGAAAGCATAAAAGCTGTAGGTTTTTTCGTTTTTCTTTCTATCTCAGATATCTGCATGTGAGAATTATATTTTTTCAAATGAGGAAAAAAGTAAGGTTAGGTTAGGCTGAAGTATTAAATAAAACCACAAAACAAAATTTCATTAAGACAAAATTAAGACATAAAATTTCATTACGACAAAAATTTCATTAAGAGGCAGACAAACAGGAGTAATCCTAGTCGCACGAATAAGAAGAATATATATTTTTAATATTCACCATGTTCATCACCAAATAAATCTAGGTGTACAGTATACATTGAGCTATTTGTGTTCTTTTGTAGTATTATTTATGATTCTTGTAAGCTTTGTCTATAAAATTGTTAAATTTTTCATGACAATAAAGCATATTTCTATTCTATTCTATCTATTTTTTGACAAATATTTAAGTGTTTAAAAATAATTAAAATACAAATTTAAAATTTAATCAATTTATATTATTTTTAACCGCTAAATATTCTCTACTACCGACTCCATGTATCAGTGCCCGAAAAAGTTCGATTGAGCAATCCAAACTTCAGCGGAGATAATTGAAGCAGTAAAGAAGGAGAGTATATGAGCGAGTGCGGTGCTAAACAAAGGGTTTGGTCAACCTGCACATACTATCTGGACATGTTTACCAACGGCGATTGTCATAAACATCGGTTTCCGCACCGTTTGCGATTTGCTTGGTGCCACGTCGCGCGATGCCTGTTTATTCGCTAACCCACCCCCGTTGTGCCTCGATTTGTGTAATGTGACGCGTGATTTGGGAATAGGGTTGAGGTTGGATTTTCGCATCAGGATACTATCCGACATTCCTAGTTGTAGTTTTAGTATATTTTATTTGGTGGAACAAGGTCTGATATAAATACATACTAAACAAAGTTGAATTCCAAGATACCCCTGGGATAAAAATAATATAACTATTTTCTAATACAACGGTACCATAAGGTTTCACATAAAATTCAAATATTTCACAACCATAAATAATAGTATATTGTACAACAAGTGAGAAAAAAGACATATTCGAGCGCACAAGTTTGTTGCAAATCAAGCGAGGAAGAAATTTGCTCATGTGTTAGTTGTACACTGTACTTTTTCTATGGATGCGGTTTTGTCAAGAGTTCAAACTTCAAAATTAAATAATTTAGGTGCTTTTAAGTGTATTATATGCATAAATTGAAATAAAATACATATACATGTACATGTACCTATTTAATATTCTTAAAATTTGAGGTTAGATTAATCAAAACAAACAAAATTTGCTGCCTTATTTTCCCTATAATTTTTTAAGTTTAGAAAGCATATTAAAGATAATTTTGTGTGTGCTAGTTAATTCACTTGGTGCTTTTTATATTACATAAATAATACACCGCAAAAATCCCAGGATTGCTAAAATATTTGAAGATTTAAGTTTGAGGTTATCTATTATCATGGCTAATAATTGTAGTGCTTGTTCCCAAGATATCGGTACAGATGAAAAGAAAATAATATCTTGCGACAGTTGCCGTTCAAAAGTACACCTCGCAGAAGATTGTTCTGGATTGCCCACATCTGAGATAAGGGCAATTATCTTGCAGAAGCGTCTGCCCATGTACTTTTGCACCACCTGTCGTGAGGCATTTAACAGTGTGCCTATGTTTGTGCGAAGATTTGCCAAGCTGGAGGAAGAAATTCGCCAACAGCTAATTCTGTTTTATACGAAGTCCAACAACGTATGGTTAAAGCTCAAAATCTCATGATATATAATATACCTGAACATAATTCCAATATTCTAGCTGAACGTATTAGACATGATAAAAATAAGGTTTTGGAGGTTTTTCGTATTCTTGGTTTACAGCAACAGGAGTCCACCATTGAACATGTTCTTCGAGTTGGAAAATCACAAGATCGATTAACTAATACTAATCGCGCTAGACCAGTTTAAAGTAATCTGTAACCCTAGCACTGTTAGACTAGCTCTAAAATCAGGTAGTAAGCTTAGAGAATCCAGTTTCAGCATTTCCAGAGACCAGACAAAGATGGAACTTGAAGCATATAAGGTGGCCAAACGAGAACTTGAAGAAAGAAAGGCTGCTGGTGAAGTTAATTTAAGTATAAAATATCTCAATGGTGTCCCTAAAATAATAGAAACCAAAAAAAAACTAGTTTCGTGCCCATTAACAGTATATTATCAAAACGTTGGTGGCCTTCGAACCAAAATTTTTGATGTAATAAAAAGTGTTTCCTGCTGTTCCTATGACATAATCATTTTTATTGAAAGTAACCTGAACGAAAACATAACTAACAGTGAGATTAAATGTAACGGTTTTAGTGTCTATAGATGTGATATATCTAGGAGGACCAGTGCCAAGAAAAGTAGTGGTGGTGTTCTAGTTTTTGTCAGCAACAAACTACAATCTCATTGTATCTCTATTACTGAAGACCGAGTTGAGCAATTATTTATCCAATGCCACCACAATAAAAATAAATTTGTGATTGGAGGAGTGTATATCCCTCCACAATCTCCTCAAGAATTATATACAAGGCATTGTGAGACAGTTGAATACATATGTCAGCAAAGTGCGTCAGAAAACTTGTATCTTTTTGGTGATTATAATTTGCCTAATGCCTTATGGTCAAACGACGAATTTGGAGTTGTGGTCCAGTGTCCAATGGGTGATTCTGCGTTAAATGTGGCACAAACATTTGGATATCTTAGACTATTTCAGATTAATACTGTACCTAATGATAGAAATGTTTTCTTAGATTTAGCTTTTAGTAATAATAGAGATATAGTAATTACAAGGGCTTCAGATAAACTTTTTGACAGTAGTCTTCATCATATTGGATATGAGTGATCTTTACCTATTAGCTCTTCTAAGTGCGGTAATCTGGCTTATAATGAATATTATTATGATTTTAGAAATGCTAACTATAGAGAACTTAATAGTTTCTTGGCTTCTTTTGACTGGCAAATAATTCTTAACACAAATGATGTAAATTTATCTACTAATACTTTTTATGAAATACTTACTATAGGTATAGCTTACTTTGTTCCATTGAAAAAGTATAGAACATCATCATTTCCAAAATGGTTTACAGTTGATTTGAGAAAATTAACCCTTCAGAAAAAAAAGGTACATTCTATATATGTAAATAATCGTACTTATTGTAACTATAAAAAATTCTCAGATTTGCGTGCTGAATGCAAGCGTCTGTCAGAAGTTTGTTTTTCTAACTATATTGGGTGTTTTGATTTGAAACTGAGGGATAATCCAAAATCGTTTTGGCAGTTTATTAACGATAAAAGATCAAATTACAGTCTTCCGAATTCTCCTTATGGAAATAGGACTGCTTCTAATGGGCAAGATATAGCTAATTTATTTATGGAGTTTTTTCAGACGGTGTATGCTAATAATCATGATTCAACTTTTTCATTTGACACAGTTGTGGATGATGTTGTTAGCAGGGATGTTAACTGTTGAGAGATTATAATTAATGAGATATTTGATTCTATAAGTAGGCTCCCAAAGAGGCTTTCAAAAGGACCCGATGGAATACCAGATTACTTGCTGAAAGAATGTGTTTGCACAATAGTCTTACCTCTATACAGAGGAACCTCGATTATCCGTCAGGGCACCGGACCAAAGGTATGACGGATAATCGAAAAGACGGTTAACAGAACATTAAAAAAATTCAAAATTCATAGTACAGCTCTCAAATTTTATTTGTATGTTTTGTTTGACAATATAAGAGAGATTTGTGTTCGTACAATCTAATCAATTTGTCAGCTGTAGTCTGTGTCAGCTTCTGAATCTGCTTCCTCCGCCTCTGTTGCCATTTCAACGATTTCATCATCTGTCAACAATGGATAGCTTTTTGCGTCCTCATCACAAATTAACCATTCTTTTATGTCATCTTTACGCCACGAAAACAAAACAGTTAATTCATTCTTAAAATATGGTGATAGCAAAACTGTACATTTCAACGAATTTCACTTGGCCTATCGACTTATCGCAATGCTCAAACAAAATTAATTTATGACTCATTTTTAACTTCTGTAGTCAATACAACTTATGTACGGACCCTGACGGTTAACAGAGGTGACGGTTAATGGAGAGACGGATAATCGAGGTTCCACTGTATATACTTTTTAATAAATCTTTACAAACATCTGTATTTCCCGATGCTTGGAAGGTGAGTTATGTTGTCCCTGTTTTTAAAAATGGTCAAAAAAATCAAGTAGAAAACTATCGTAGTCTAACAATAAAACACTGAAAACGTTTGTTTTCTTTCGAATCCATCAACTATCGTAGTGTTTGTATACAATCTTCAATACCGAAACTGTTTGATTCCCTAGTCAGCAAGCAGTTGAGTTGGCTATGCAAAGGTTTAATATCCGATCAACAACATGGTTTTTGCCAAAATAAATCAACTTTAACAAATCTACTCTATTATCAAACCGACATTTTGCAAAACATGGAACAGTTTAAGCAGATAGATTCCATTTACACAGATTTTTTTAAAGCATTTTATCGGGTGGACCATCGGATCCTTTTGCAAAAGTTGCAAAAATTGCAAAAATTCGGGTTCCATCATCAGATTGTCTTGTGGTTTCAAAGTTCACTAATTGGCCGGGTTCAGTATGTTAAATTTGGTGGCGACCTCTCTGAAACTATATTCGCTACTTCTGGTGTTCCTCAAGGGGGACACTGCTCTCCTTTACTGTTCAATGTTTTTGTTAATGATATCGTTAATTGTTTTAAACATAGTCACTGTTTAATGTTTTACGGTGTTAATTGGTGGTGTATTGGCTAAACGTGCAGGGCAGGGTATGGTGCTGATAGAAAAGGCATTCAGGCATCAAATATCCAAACAAAATCTTTTCAGGCCATAATAATCAAAAGACCTCCAATGATACAAAAAACTTATACTGAAATGATGGCATCTCCTGAGGTAAAATGTGCCGGAAGTAAAATGAGCCTCCGTTCGGATTTCCGGGTGAGGACTATCTCAGGGGGAACACCATTGCAGGATAGGGTCGTGGAATCTTGGTAGTCTTACAGGTAAGAGTTTAGAGTTAGTGAATGCGCTCAAACGAAGAAGAGTTCAAATTGCTTGTATTCAAGAAACTAGGTGGAAAGGATAAAGGGCGAAAGAACTAAGTGAAATGAGAATGCCTAGATGGATGAGTGGAGTGACAAAGAAGGATAAAATTAGAAATGAGTATATTAGGGGAAGTCTAGGTGTGGCACCAATTGATGCCAAAATGAGAGAGCATAGGTTAAGATGGTTTGATCGTGTTCAACGTCGAGACGTTATTCACTCAATACGAAGAATAGCTGAAGTGCAGATTCCTGGAAGGAGTAGGAGAGGAAGACCAAAGAAAACCTGGGGGGAGGCGATAAGGCAGGACATGTTGGTAAAGGGGATTAACATTGATATGACCCAAGATAGAATTGTGTGGAGAAATGCAATTAGGGAAGCCGACCCCGCATAGGGATAAGACAAAGAGAATGACATGACAAAAATAATTGTGTTTGTATTGTGCATGTTACCGTGGAAACGGCGATCATATGTATGGAGAACCCGTGAGAAATAATATTTCTCACTGCAATGGCCGACTTTTCTCACTGTGTGAGAAATTGTTCGTTTTGAATGTATGTAAGTAGTGAGGGAAGTTGCACATTGCATCCATAGAAAAAGATAATTAATTATCTATAGTCAAACGACACCAAATTGGTCCCCCACACCCACGATGATGAATCTTAGTGACATAGTTAGTAATAGTTTTATACTGGTTTATTAATAATTTATCAAACATATATCTAGGGCCCGGATAGCTAAGGCGGTAGTATGTCTGACTTCCACGCAGGTAGGCCGGGGTTTGAAACCCAGCCCCAGCAAGAACATCTAGACATTTTTAAAATGTCTATAGGCCTCAGGTCGTCTCAGCTTAAATAAAATGAGTACCTTGGATAAACCAGGGATAATAATAGGCGGTTGAATCGTGACACTGGCCCTGTTACCTTCCTTTTATACCGTAGGCCCTAGAGATAGCAGACTACCCTGCTATAATCCCAAAGCCGCGTTAGCGGTATAAAACGGGAGACTATTTTTATTATTATATATACAGGGTGTCTAGAAATTCTCCCGACAAACCAAGACCGGAGATTCTTCAGATAATTTTAAGACAATTTAACCCAATTCACCTAGTCCGAAAATGCTTCCTAAGGGAGCTAGAGCTCTTTGAAAATGGCATCTTGGAATTAGTTTTTCTTAAATATCTCCAGAACGCTTTTATCTATAAAAACGAAAACTGGTACGCTTATTTCTAGCACCGGTCATAGGCGCCGGTTTTGGGTAGGGCAACGGTTATTTTATCGCATAACTATTTTGACTTTAACTTCTAAGCATTTCTGACACTGAATTATTAAGGTGCGAGGTATTCTAGTACTAAAAGGTACCCTTGCTTTAAGTTGGTAGGATGCACCGTTTTCAAGAAAAATTGATTTGAAAATTTTTCGTTTGTTGAATTTGAAAATTAAAAAAAAACCATTTAGAAAAACGAAAACTGGTACGTTTATTTGTCTTCAAGAGATACATCGATTTTCTCAATTGCTAAAATCTAGTAGCGGTCAAATGCGTCAGTTTTGGGTAGGTCAACGGTTATTTTATCTGAATTTTTTTCAGTGTTTCAAGAAGGGTTCAAGGCCGATTTAGAACCGGTGTAGTTTGTGACTTTCGACCACTCATAAGCCAGCTATAGGACTGGGTGGGTACAAAACCGCACATTTTTTGGGGGCATATATCTTGGGTTCAAGGAGAGACAGGAAAATCGCAAATACACCAAATCAATAGCGTTGAGTTAAGCTTTCAAATGGTGCCTAAGCGGTCAGGATCAGACATACACACGGCTCAGTATAGCCGAAAAACTAAAAAACTAAACTTTGAAAATTTTGGTTTTTCGACAATTACTCAAAATTTCAACCTACGAATTGTGCCAATAACTGGGCGTTTGTAGGAGGACTTAAGACGCGTCTAACGGTGTATACATAATATCTGGGAACATTCGAATTTTTAAGTTATAGGCTTCATAACTGTGATCAAATCTATTTCCTAGGGACAAAAACCGTGTTAAAGCTGAATAATTCCTGTAATACCTTCAATTATCAAATTTGACCTTCGATGTATCGGATACTACTTGTCAATACGTTTCAAACACATTTTTAGTGATCAAAATGGGTTAAGCCGTTATCGGTTAAGCCGTTTCGAAGTTGTCGAGCTCCAAAAGTATAATCCATTTAACCATTATCGCCCAAATGGTTGATGTAGTTGTAGTGGTTACGACGCTAAATTTAATCGGGCAATCCGAGTTCATTTACCGGCCATCCCAATATGTTTTTCAATCTATTTCGAATAGAAAAAAAAAAATCTAGTGCACATTCGAATGACACTAATAAATCATTTGGGAGATAATGCGAGAAAGGCGACCATTTATAACGTTTAACGTGTAATCGAGAAACATTACATTCAACTTCATACATTTAATTTATAAATAACTTTAAAAAACTCCTGATATAAGAATAAAAAAACCGCTAAACGCCGTAAAAATGAGTGGCGCATATATAATATTCCAGCTACAAAAGAGCTGATATGAATGTTACGTGGCCCGAAAATGTATTTTTATTTTGATGCAAAATAAAATTCTAGTTTGATTTTGAAAGGTTTTTCTATAATATTTGCTAAAGAAGTAAAACGCGCCACAAAAGAGCTTCAAAATGCAAACTGTGTCAAAGTTACTCTTTTGTGGCGAGTTTTACTTCAAATTTAGCAAATGTGATGGAAAAATCTTTCAAGATAAAACTAGAATTTTATTTTCCATCAAAATGAAAATACATTTTCGCGCCACGTTATATTCATATGACCTCTTTTAAAGCTGGAATATTATATGCGCCACTCATTTTTACGGCGTTTAGCGGTTTTTTATTCTTGTTTAGTATAGAACGATTGTAAATAATAATAAGATTGATTTAAAATATATTTTAAGACCCAAAAATTTGACGTTCTTAAGTGCTGCAAGAGTTTTATGTGTATATAATAGTATTAAAAAAACTTCAGTTCACCTAGTATCGCGTTGCACTTACGGTACGTACTAAAACTATGTTTTAGTACGTACAAAAGAATTTAGTACGAAAGAATCCAAATTTGTGCAATACAGTTAAAATATAATAATACAATACCTAAAATACTTTAAAATTTTTATACAACTAAACAAATCCCTTAGAAATAAGAAGTGTTTTCCTAAATTATATAGCATATTTAAAACTATTTTCTCGTCTAAACAATAATTTGTTTCTCTACTTTCAGTCCATTCTTTCACGGTTTTTGCTCTAAATTTTAAAGAACCGCTTGGATTGACATGAAATTTGGAATACGTATAGCTTACATGTCAAAGAAAAAAAGTGATATCGTGCCGATGTGTGCTTTTGCCCTGGGGGTGACTTTCACCCCCTCTTGGGGGTGAAAAATATATGTCCCAAATAAGTCCGGAAATGGGTAAACTGACTAATTTTAAGTAACTCTTGTTCTATAGAGCTTTTTCGCCAAGTCAACACTTTTTGAGTTATTTGCGAGTGAATATGTTAATTTTTCAACAAAATAATCACATTTTTAGACGGTTTTTCGCAAATATCTCAAAAAGTAAGTATTTTGTCGAAAAAAACGTTCTTAGCAAAAATATAGCATATAAAAAAGTAAAAAAAATGGTGTACGTGTTAGGTCTCTGGATCTCGTAGAACCAGAGTTATAGCCAATGCAAAATAGATTCATATTCACCAAATTTCAAATAGAATATTTCGACGTGAAATATCCAAAAAATTCAAGCACTTTTTGGGAAAAACCCATTATAACTTTTTTAAAGTGTTTAAAAAAAGCTTTATTTCTATTTTTTTCAAAAAGTTTCTAGCATTAAATTTAAGCAAGTTAGGCTCAAAATAAAGTTTTGTTTTTGCAAAAAAAAAATCGGGAAGACCACCCCCTAATTAGCAACTTAAATGAAATTAATCGTTACTGCTCCACAAATTATTTTACTTATGTTGTGTTTATATGATCTGTAAGTTTCATCAATTTAAAGTGCTTATTTTTGAAAAGATTTGGTTTCAAAGTAAAATTTTTCAAAATTTAAATTTTGAAACATATGCTTTTTTTCAAAATAACTTAAAAATTGTTAGAGATACCAAAAATCTCGAAAAACAAAAAAAGTCAGATTTGCTTTTCTGAATATCTTGTATTTTTTTGTTTTTCTGTTAGACAAAAATTGATTGTGATTTGGTGTTTCTAAATTTGCATACATTCGTGAACAGTGACTCGTTCAACCCCTTTTAACTACAGCCCTTTCAATAAGAAGGACTTTGAACCGATAAAACTTACAGATAATATAAACAATATATACACGAGTTAAGACATTTGTGAAATCGTAACGATTAAGTTCATTTAAGATACTAATTAGGGGGTGATTTTCTCGATATTTTACCAAAATCAAAAGGGACTAACTTTATTTTGAGCGTAACTTGTGTAATTTTGATGCTAGAATTTTTTTTATAAAACAAAAATGAAGCTTTTTTTCAACACTTTAAATAAGTTGTAATGAGTTTTCCCCGAAATGTGCTTCATTTTTGGTTATTTCACGTTAAAGTATTCCATTTGGAATTTGACGAATATGAACCTATTTTTCATTAGCTATAACTCTGCTTCTACTAGGTGTAGAGACGTAATATATACACCATTGTTTTTAATTTTTTTATAGGCTATATTTTTGCTAAGAATATTTTTTCGACAAAATACTTACTATTTGAGTTATTTGCGAAAAACCGTCTAAAAGCGTGGTTATTTTGTGGAAAAAATGAACATATTCACTGCCAAATAATTCGAAAAGTATTGACTTAGTGAAAAAACTCTAGAGAACAAAAGTTACTTAAAATTAGCCAGTTTATCCATTTCCTGACTTTCTTTGGACGAATATTTTTTCACCCCCAAGAGGGGGTGAAAACCACCCCCAGGGCATAAGCACATATCGGCACAATATCCCTTTTTTTCTTTGACTTTTTAGCTATGTGTATGCCAAATTTCATGTTAATCCAAACGGTTCTTTAAAATTTAGAGGTTTTGCAATATTTTACCGTTAAAGAACGGACTATTTACCAAAATAATTAACTTTAATTAGCTCTCTGGCAAAAAAACTCTTTCGCTGGTTCTGCTTATAAAAACAGTACTGCCGGTCAAAAACACACTAACACACGTTTCTGTCTCCTTCTGGCTGCCACTTTCTCCTTAGATCTCCCCAGGAATAGTAATTTGTTTGTACCTACTTACAAATACTGCAAACTTTTTATACTGCCACTTCTGCAACTCAGCACTGCTATCACTTTCATTTACACGATGTTTCACAAAATTAAATGTTCTTTCACCGTTCAACTACTTGCACAGCGGTTTCCTATAGAGGTTGCTGATCAACATGACTATTTACACTTTCGAAACTGCTGCACGGAATACTTCGACCGATGTCATTTCGTACCATTCATAAAGGTTTCGCAGTCAAGAAATTCTACCTCCCACGCTTCTTTGTCCAACTATATTTCCTTAAATTATAAGCTGTAGGACAGGACCGTGTGTCTCTAGAGACATGACCAAGGAACTCAACTTTTATCTTGTTTATAGTACATATAATTTCAGGTTCAATATTTAGTGTCCAGCTTCTAGCAATAGCAAGCTTTGCTAGAAGCTTTATTCTTTTTGTACATTTCGATAGCTCAGAGGATAGGAGACGATATTATTAAATCGTCTTCGTTCCCTGCCATCAAAAGAGATGGCGCCTCTGTAAGCTGCCACTAGAGTAGCGAAATTTTTGGAGACGTTCTGAG
Source organism: Diabrotica virgifera virgifera (assembly GCF_917563875.1). Classification (NCBI taxonomy): domain Eukaryota; kingdom Metazoa; phylum Arthropoda; class Insecta; order Coleoptera; family Chrysomelidae; genus Diabrotica; species Diabrotica virgifera. The sequence continues at coordinate 114,556,821 of NC_065448.1, read as the reverse complement.
AGCCTTCCGTGATTTAAATTGTAGTACCAGCTCGACTGATTGATGACAGGGAGACCTAGAAATATCGATATATCAGTCTATTGGTACCAGTTAAATCGCGGAAGGTTTGACGAATTTGTGCTCCAATGCCATGTATTATGGCGTTTTAATTCATAAAAGCAATAGCAAGCTTTGCTAGAAGCTTTATTCTTTTTGGACATTTCGATAGCTCAGAGGATAGGAGACGATATTATTAAATCGTCTTCGTTCCCTGCCATCAAAAGAGATGGCGCCTCTGTAAGCTGCCACTAGAGTAGCGAAATTTTTGGAGACGTTCTGAGAGCCTTCCGTGATTTAAATTGTAGTACCAGCTCGACTGATTGATGACAGGGAGACCTAGAAATATCGATATATCAGTCTATTGGTACCAGTTAAATCGCGGAAGGTTTGACGAATTTGTGCTCCAATGCCATGTATTATGGCGTTTTAATTCATAAAAGCAATAGCAAGCTTTGCTAGAAGCTTTATTCTTTTTGGACATTTCGATAGCTCAGAGGATAGGAGACGATATTATTAAATCGTCTTCGTTCCCTGCCATCAAAAGAGATGGCGCCTCAGTAAGCTGCCACTAGAGTGGCGAAATTTTTGGAGACGTTCTGAGAGCCTTCCGTGATTTAAATTGTAGTACCAGCTCGACTGACTGATGACAGGGAGACCTAGAAATATCGATATATCAGTCTATTGGAACCAGTTACATCGCGGAAGGTTTGACGAATTTGTGCTCTAATGCCATGTATTATGGCGTTTTAATTCATAAAAGCAATAGTAAGCTTTGCTAGAAGCTTTATTCTTTTTGCACATTTCGATAGCTCAGAGGATAGGAGACGATATTATTAAATCGTCTTCGTTCCCTGCCATCAAAAGAGATGGCGCCTCTGTAAGCTGCCACTAGAGTGGCGAAATTTTTGGAGACGTTCTGAGAGCCTTCCGTGATTTAAATTGTAGTACCAGCTCGACTGACTGATGACAGGGAGACCTAGAAATATCGATATATCAGTCTGTTGGTACCAGTTAAATCGCGAAAGGTTTGACGAATTTGTGCTCCAATGCCATGTATTATGGCGTTTTAATTTATATACAGGGTGAGTCATGAGGAACTGTACATAATCCTACCTCATATAGAGGCCCCTATGGGGAATAACAAATGACCATTAAAAAGTATCTGCTCCCATTGTTTAATAATATACAGGGCGAGTTTCGCATTTTGACAGAAACTTGTATTCGTCATAATTTTTGAACGGTCAGATCGATGTGTCTCTTATTTTGGTCAATCGTTACACTATTACCACCTAATCAATTGATGTATTCAAACTAGAAAAAAATCAGGTCTGGCTTTAAAAAATTAGTTCGTTTTGGTCTTTAAAAAAAATTTTACCCTGTATACGCTTTTTGAAAACTCTAATATGAATTTTACAAATTAGACAAATAGGCCATTAAAATGACATATTTATTTTTTTCCCCACACGATTACTTAATTTTATATAAAAAAATCAAATTTGACTACGAATTAAAAGTTTGGTAAAGTGAACCATAGATTTAAAAAAATTAACTTTTATTACAAAAATTAATTTTTTTAAACAAATATTTAATCTATGTTACCACCCAATCAACTGATTTATTCAAACTAGAAAAAAATCAGGTCCGGCTTTAAAAAATTAGTTCGTTTGGGTCTTAGATAAAATTTCATCCTGTATACGCTATTTGAAAACTCTAATATGAATTTTACAAATTAGACAAATAGGCAATTAAAATGGCACATTTATTTTTTCCCCACACGATTACTTAATTTTTTATTAAAAAATCAAATTTCTCAAAATCGCAATTTTACCATAAAAATAAAAAAAAATTAAACAACGTTTTTCTTAAAATTAAAAGTTTCACAATTTTTTTTTTCTATAACACATCTAGATCTAAAACTCCCCACACATTTCTCTTTGACTCTATAGTTTAACCTAGACGTGATCAAATAGGCAAATTTTAAATTTTTTCACTTAATTTTTGCGATTTAACTTTGCAATTCACGAATCTGCACCGTTTATTTTAAAAAATTCATAACTTTTACGAGAAGAAGACTGAAATTCTACAACAATTTTTATAGTCTTCACAATGTGCTGTAAAATTTCAGAAAAAAAAATATTAAAGTGGAACAGAGTTGTAGCGAGTTACCGTGATTTCATTTTTTTTTTCATTTTTAGGTTAAAATTCCGATTTTGACAAATTTGATTTTTTAATAAAAAATTAAGTAATCGTGTGGGGAAAAAATAAATATTCCATTTTAATTGCCTATTTGTCTAATTTGTAAAATTCATATTAGACTTTTCAAAAAGCGTATACAGGGTGAAATTTGTTCTAAGACCAAAACGAACTAATTTTTTAAATCCGTGCCTGATTTTTTTCTAGTTTGAATAAATCAGTTGATTGGGTGGTAACATAAATTAAATATTTGTTCAAAAAAAAAATAATTCTTGTAATGAAAATTAATTTTTTTTTAATCTATGGTTCTTTTTACCAAACTTTTAATAGTTATTCATAGTCAAATTTGATTTTTTTATAGAAAATTAAGTAATCGTGTGGGGAAAAAATAAATATGCCATTTTAATTGCCTATTTGTCTAATTTGTAAAATTCATATTAGAGTTTTCAAAAAGCATATACAGGGGGAAATTTTTTCTAAGACCCAAACGAATTAATTTTTTAAAGCCGGACCTGATTTTTTTCTAGTTTAAATAAATCAGTTGATTAGTTGGTAACATAAATTAAATATTTGTTTAAAAAAAATTAATTTTTGTAATAAAAGTTATTTTTTTAAATCTATGGTTCACTTTACCAAATTTTTAATTCATAGTCAAATTTGATTTTTTTATAAAAAATTAAGTAATCGTGTGGGGAAAAAAATAAATATGCCATTTTAATTGTCTATTTGTCTTATTTGTAAAATTTATATTAGAGTTTTCAAAAAGCTTATACAGAGTGAAATTTTTTCTAAGACCCAAACGAACTAATTTTTTTAAAGCCGGACCTGGTTTTTTTCTAGTTTGACTAAATCAGTTGATTGGGTGGTAATAGTGTAACGATTGACCAAAATAAGAGATACATCGATCTGACCGTTCAAAAATTATGACGAATACAAATTTCTGTCAAAATGCGAAACTCGCCCTGTATATTATTAAACAATGGTAGCAGACACTTTCTAAAGGTCATTTGTTATTCCCCATAGGAGCCTCTATACGAGGTAGGAGTATGTACAGTTCCTCATGACTCACCCTGTATATACAGGGTGGGGCATTAGTATGACAAAGTCCAATTACTCATTTGTCGTAAAAGACACAAAAAAAGTTATTAAAGTAAAAGTCGGGGCACGGATAGGACCATATTCTAAAAATATTTTCAGATATACAGGGTCACCCGTATTAACAGGGTGACACAAACTTATGTTTTTTTAAATGGGACACCCTGTATATTTTTACATTTTTGGATTCTCGTCGATGTCTTCTTTCTTAAAATATAGGGTTTTGTAATTAATATTATACGAGGTAGTTTAAAAGATAATTACGTTTTATTGTTAATTTCGTAGCAATATTCACATCCTGTAGAATTGTAGTGATTTGACATCAAAGTTTCTATTTATGGTCAAACGATTTTTAGTATAGTCTACACTTGTTAAACATTAATAGTATAGCGAAAAGTTTAATATTAATATACAGGGTTGGTCAAAACTCGGAATGAGTATTTTTTGAGTTTTCTTAAATGGAACTTGGAATGGTATTTTAGTATTCTAATGAAATGATATTTCACGCTACTTTTTTATTTTTTCGTGATTCTTTGATCCAAACATTAATTGCAGCAAAAATTACGTGAAATTTGATTGGGTGGCTGTGCAAATATTCAATCAAAAATATTTTTTCAAAAAAAAGTAGATATTAATCTAGATTGATCCTTAATTTATTAATATTGGATGAGATATCCAAATACCTACGTAGTTAAGATTGTTGGTGCGTAAAATATGAATAAAAACACAAGATTCTACCTAGTTGGCCCTGACAATAAATTTGCTAAAACATTTGACATTATACTATTTTTATGGTTCCAGTTGCTTTGTTACCATTACTTATATTAATTTTTTTAATAAGTACTTGATGAGTAAATGATTAAAATGGTTTTTATGCAAAGAGATTATAAAAAAATGTGCTACTAGCAATAAGAATTTTTCATCAGCAATTCCCTGATACACGAAAACCAAGAAGAGAAACTTCTGAAAGTGTACTAAAACGGTTTCAACGGACTGGATACTTAAATTACGAGAAACCTGATCGAATAAAAACTAATGTAAATAAATAAAATTAATTAAATGTAATCCTTAGTGTAACTGAGGATCTGCATATTAGAAAGAACGTTCTTATAATCTAACTATCTAGACCTAGACTGTAGAAATCGTTTTAGTGTACTTTCAAAAGTTTCTCTTCTTGGTTTTTGTCTATCAGGGAATTGCTGATGAAAAATTCTTATTGCTAGTAGCACATTTTTGATATAATCTCTTAGCACAAAAACCATTTTGATCAGTTACTCATCAGTTACTCATTAGAAAAATTCATATTAGTAATGGTAACAAAGCAACTGGAACTATAAAGATAGTATAATGTCAAATGTTTTAGCAAATTTATGGTCATAGCCAACTAGAATCTTGTGTTTTTATTCACATTTTACGCACCAACAATCTTAACTACGTAGGTATTTGGATATCTCATCCAAAATTGATAAATTAAGGATCAGTCTAGATTAATGTCTACTTTTTTTCGAAAAATTATTTTTGACTGAATACTTGCACAGCCACCTAATAAAATTACACGTAATTTTGTTGCAATTAATGTTTGGATTAAAGAATCACGAATAACTCAAAAACTAAAGCACTTAGGTATAGGGAATGATTAAGAAATAAAAAAGTACCATTAAATATCATTTCATTAGAATACTAAAATACAGGATGTTCCATTTAAGAAAACTCAGAAAATACTCATTCCGAGTTTTGACCAACCCTGTAAATTAATATTAATCTTTTCACTATATTATTAATGTTCAACAACAGTAGACTATATTAAAAATCGTTTGACCATAAATAGAAACTTTGATGTCAAATCAGCACAATTCTACAGGGTGTGAATATTGCTACGAAATTAACAATAAAACGTAATTATCTTTTAAACTACCTCGTATAATATTACAAAACCCTATATTTTGAGAAATAAGACGTCGAGAAGAATCCAAAAATGCAAAAATATACAGGGTGTTCCATTAAAAAAAACATAAGTTTGTGTCACCCTGTCAATATGGGTGACCCTGTATATCTGAAAATATTTTTAAATTATTGTCCTATCCATGCCCCAACTTTTATGTAAATAAGTTTTTTTCGTATCTCTTACGACAAACGAGTAATTGGACTTTGTCACACCAATGCCCCACCCTGTATATATATATATATATATATATATATATATATATATATATATATATATATACGTCTTCATATCAAGGCGAGATCCGACTAAATCGAGGACAACCCGAGATCCACCAATAGGAAATTAATTATTGGAGTATATTGTTCATAAGTATCTTTATAATTAACATATTAATCATGGCACACTTAGAGGGGAAAAGATTTTTGTACTTAAATTTTTCTGATAAATTTACAGCGAAACGAGATCCGTCGCTGAAAAGTAAAGGGGAGGACTTATATACGAAATTTTAGATATTTACCGTTCAACGCGAGATCACACACTGATGCCAGCTCTAAAGAGTATTAGTCGAGCGGTTGGAGCTCGTGTTGTATTGTATATTTCCCACGATATAAAGATATATAATGGGCGTAACTTTTAAGTATCGCTTCTTTTGTGTCTTTAAAGTCTACGATTGACCTTTCAGAAAGTCCCTTAGTTTTATTACATACATAAGGGTGTGAAAAAAGAAAAAGAATACTTGGCAAATAATAACCATTTAATAATGATAATTATTTGCAATACAATATTTTAAAACTATACATTAATATTCTTAAAAAACACTTACTACGAAACCAAAATGTAATTATTATATTCTTAAATAATACAAATTGTTACAAACTAATTATTTAAATGATTGCTTGTTTTAAAAATACATTACAAGAAAGTAAAATTTTTTATAAATATTATTAAAGTTTAAAAAATAAAATAACGCAATATGTAATTATTATTTGATAGTTAAAAAATGATTTTAAGTAAAATGATTTAAAAGATAAAAAGAAACACACATAATTTTCAGGGTCAACTCCTAATTGCATGAAAATTTGGATTTAGGTTCTACCCATCCCCCACTTCAAAGTTGAATTTGTGCCGTTGATTGCTTTTACTTGGAGGGTGAAAAAATATACGTTTAAAATAAGTCCGGAAACAGATCTGACTAAGTTTAAGCAACTTTTGTTCTATAGAGTTTTTTTAACTTAGGTACTAGGTTAATTTAGTAGTAGGTACTAGAGTCACTTGCGACTAAAAATATTTACTTTTCAACAAAAAAAAACACGTTTTTCGGCGGTTTTTCGCAAATACTCAAAAAGTAATGGTAGGGGAGCAAAGTATGCTAAATGTGCAGTCACTCGAGCGCTTTGGGGACCTATTGGATTGTGATTATTAGGTCCTAAAACCAAAAAAAGTTAAGTAAAATTTTCCATTTTAGCGGGCGCTTGCCATTTTTTAATTTAATTTTCCATTTCCATTAATCGTTTTTTCCGAATATAGCGACATCTATCCATAATTCGAAAAAATGTTTCGAATAAAAGTTGCTTATTTTTATGCAGAGAATTCAAATCTGCAATAAAAAATGGGGGCTCCCATTTAAGATTTTAAAGTAACCCCCCACCCCACCTCCGTGGGGGGTCGCGTTTGGTACCATTCGATATATTTTTCAAAAATATTAAATAAGTGTATTTTGCAGTTTTTCGATCTGATGTTTATTTTACTAAATATCGCGGGATTTGTATTTAAAATTTAAAATTTACCCCCCACCCCTCTCGGCGAGGTGTCGTGTTTGGTATCTATCGATAGATTTTTGAAAAATATTGAACGTGTAGTTTTTAGTTTTTCGATCTGACTTTCATTTCGCGAAATATTCGCCTTTTTATTGTGAAACTTTGTGACTCACCAATTCCCTTACGCCCCGCTCAAATCGTCAGATTTTTTAAATATACACTGTTTTGCATGTACTTAACTTACCTTATCTTAATCTGACAATTTCGAGTATTTTTAAGGATAGATTTTTTTTTTCGGGCCCCCCTAAACGAACTCCCCTGTGTTAAGAGCCAATATATGGCAGAGGTACATCTGCAGGGTACCACGTTTCTCCCCATATGATAATCTGACGCGCTCGAGTAACTGCAAAAATCCCCGCTTGGGCTCCCCTACCATAAGTATTATATCGAAAAAATATTCTTGGAAAAAATGTAGCATATAAAAAAAACGAAAAAATGGTATATTCTGAGTCTATAGAACCAGTAAAAGTAAATTTGTAGCTCATAAAAAAGACGATCTTATCCTTCAAATTCCAAATCAAATATTTTAACGTGATACATAGCACCAAAAAATGAAGCTCTTTTCGGGGAAAACCCATTAAAATTTTTTTAAAGTGTTAACAAAAAGCTTTATTTTATTTTATAAAAGTTATATACGGGTAGGAGAGACAACGGAACGAATTTTCGAACGTTTAAACAGACGACATCCCAGATTTACCAATTTCTGGACAATTGATCCAAAGGCTGGATTCTAACAACGAAACAGTTGTGGATTTTCAAGTTTTTAATGAGAGTTATAATGAAAAAACATTAGTGACCTCGAGTATGATGGTTTGGAGAATTTGGCTGGTTATATCTGCCATAAATTGAAGGACTCCAGTATTCAATCCGAAGATGTTTCAACGTACACGTGGGTTGATCATTTGAGTAAGTGTGGTTTATGTAAACCATCAGACACTCTCTTGTCATATATTAAGTAACTGGAGACAATTTTTCCTTCCACATGAATGGTGATTCCATTTTGGTAACTAAAAATTATTTAGAAAACCTTATGTCCAAAAGTGTAACTGTAGACTGTTCTAACAAAGCGAACAAGTTATTTTTTAGGTCTCGGATGTACTTCCGAATTAAAGAATTAAACAAGTCTCTTAACAACCTGACATTGCGTAAAAGAAAAATTATGAAAACTGCTACATAGTTGCTGTATGTACGTCTATTTCACATGCACAAAATTTAAATAAAGTGCATGGCATGAAAACTGTAAATCTTATTTTTATCTTTTCCAAGCCTCTTACTTAAATCTGATGAAATACATTATTTAAAAAGTAAAAAATTTTGTTTTTTTATCAATCCATTAAATTTATGGTTTTATTTTGGGGCTTTTCTTCCCCTTGGTAAAAATTATATTTACTAATGTGTAGGCCACTAATCAATTTTTGCCAACTAACGAAATATAGTAATTTTAGTAGATATCGATTATATGAATATTTTTATTTTCCGGATACCAATATAATCAAGAAACTGGGAACTTGACAAATAACTGAAAATCAATTTAAATAAAAGTAAATAGTTTAATAATTTTCCTCTAAACTATAAAAATCACTTAGTTTCTTTTAGTCATAATTCATTCATTTGCACTATTCTCAAATTTCATTCGCGTTCGTATTACGAACGCATAGACGGGACTATGCTTTACTCTGTTAACGTCATGCGCCAATCGGACGAGCTTACGTAACTAGAATATCAGGGTGTGCATATTTCCGGGTCCCGGTGAATTCGTATCTATTTTAATCCCCATCCTAATTACAGACCAACTGGCAACTCTGGTGCGCAGATAATTTTTAAATAACGCATTAACTACCGGTGAATTGGTAACTTTCATTTTTTAAGTATTGTTGATAATCTAATATCGGTATTCCAGGTATTTAGCGCTGCACTCCTAGAAAATGGAAAAAATGTCACAGGAAGTGAAACCGATGATGAAACGAAACGCAAAAGAGAAAACTTGGATGATTGTTTTAATAGAAGTAAAATTAAAAAACGGTCACCAAGCAAAGCAGGCAACGAAAACAGGGAAGACATGGAAAATGTTATGATTACAATAATGAAAGAGCTAATGAATAAAAACGATAAAATGCTTCAGGAAACAAAACAAATAAGGAAAGAATAACAACAAACCAATAAAGAGTTAATGGGTGTAAAAGCAGAGAAACAAAAACCAAAAAAAGAAGTAAAACAGCTACATGAATGAATGGAGCAACTGGAGAAATTTAGCAAAAAGAAAAGCTTGATCGTGACTGGGTTGAAAGTAGAAACAAATGATTATAAGAAATTAAAAGAAGAAATGGAAAATTTCAGAGCCCACGAGTTGCAAATACAAATAAAACTAAGAAGTGCAAAAAAAATAGGAGAAACAGTATGCGCAATAGAAACAGAAGCCCTCACGGATAAAATGGAAATCCTAAACAAGAAACGTAAACTAAAACAGCATAAAGATCGTATCTATATAAACAACGATTGGACATCGAAAGAAAAAGAAATACAAAAGGAAATAACTAAAATAGCAAAGGACGAAAGAAGCAAGGGTAAGCAAACGAAAATCGGCTACAAGAAATTAATAGTGAATGGCAAAATCTAGATATGGGACGAAGAGAGAGAACAGCTGATAGAAAATTCAAAAAACTAATAAACGAAGAACAGCGGCTGAAATATGATATTGACATGGCAAAAAAAGACTCGGAAATGCAAACGGTTAACGAAAACAAAATAACGCACACAAAATAAAGAAAGAATCTCAATAAGAAGAAAAGAACAAAACCCATTAGAATGGGCTCTTGGAATATTAGAACCATGCTGGCAGCAGGTAAGATGCAAGAAATAGCTCTTGAAATGAAAAAATACCAACTAGAAATCCTAGCCGTACAGGAAATACGATGGAAGAAAGAAGGAAAAATTCAGAAGAAAAACTTTAGCATGTATTATTCGGGAGAAAACAAACAGGGAACGAATGGTACGGCATTTATGGTGAACAAAAATATGAGGGAAAAACTGATACAATTCAAAGCAGTTAATGAAAGGATATCTTACATAAGAAAATAAACAAGCCCACATCTCGATAGTCAATTGCTATGCACCCACCGAAGAAGCAAACCAAGAAGATAAAACAGAATTCTAAGACATCCTGGAAGAAACCTCTGAAAATATTCCGAGGAATGACATATTAATAATATTGGGTGATTTCAATGCAAAGATCGGAAAGGAGGACTATAATCGTAATGTAGCTGGCAAAGAAACCATTCATGAAACTACGAATGATAATGGAGGAGAAATCTGCAACCTAGCAGCAGCAACAAATACATATATAGTTAGTACTGGGCATAAACATAAAAAAGAAAACAAAATAACATGGATGATACCAGGAAGAATGGATGGAAACCAAATAAATCATACTCTAATTTCGAAAAAGTGGACACAAATAGTACAAGACGTAAGGTCATATAGAGGGGCAAATGGAGGCACTGACCACATATTGTTGATAGCAAAACTTAAGATGAAAATAATCAAAGCAAATAATCATAAGGAAGGAAAAAGTAGGAAATGGAATATAGCCAATCTGAAAACGCAAGAAACAAAGCAACAATATACAGAACAACTGGAACAGAAATTGGGTCAGTACGAGCACATAGAAATAGAAGGAGAATGGAAAAACATAAAAAACAGCATAATAGAGACAGCAGAACAAATAATAGGATTCCAAAAAAACAAAGAATCGAAAGAATGGTTTGATGAGGAATGTCACCAAAAAAGTCAACTGAAGAACCTCGCAAGAAACAAATGGCTACAAAGTGCCGAACAGGAACAACTGGACCAATATAGAAAAGAAAAACAAGAAGCATTGAAACTCTATAGAAGAAAGAAGAACACATGGATCTCTGAACAAATGCAAGAATTAGAAACGAATAATAAAGACAACAAGAAATTGTTCGAATAGATAAAACAACAACACAGTACCAAAAAATCTGTCACAAAAATAAACAAAAAAGATTGGGAAAAACATTTCACGGACCTATACAAAAACGACAATAAGGCATATTCAGAGGATGAGGATATAAGAGATAACAGAGATGAAGAGGAAGTCGCACCTACTTATTAGCAATTCATGGAGGTATTAAAACAATTAAAAGTAAACAAAACGCCAGGGCCAGATGAAATCAACAACGAACTGATCATCAACGGCGGAGAGGAGCTCACGAAGCGAATGCACAAGTTAATGGTTACAATTTGGAAGGACGAAAGCATGCCCATAGAATGGAAAAACGGACACATCGCACCAATCTTTAAGAAAGGAGATCCAACTAAGTGCTGCAACTACAGACCAATTATGCTACTAAATACAACGTATAAGATATTGACCACAATTATAAGAAACCGACTAAATCAATACATAGAAAAAATTATAGGACCATATCAACAGGGTTTTAGAACAATAGATCAAAGGAAGATCAACAATAAATGCAATACACGTACTGACACAAACAATTGAAAAAAGCTATGAACATGACATAGAATTACACATACTATTCATCGACTTCCAACAGGCCTTCAACAGCATATACAGACAACAAGTATTAAAAGAAATGAAAAAAATGGAGATACCGGCAAAATTAATAAGACTAACTAGAATGACAATAAAAGACTCAACAGCAAAAGTTAAAACAAATGAGGGCGATACAAATGACATCAAAATAGAACTTGAAGTAAGACAAGGAGACAATCTGTCAACGACAAACGACACTATTTAATATCGCTCTAGAAGGAGTAATTAGGGACACAGGGCTGAAAAAGACAATTATTCAAAGCTCAACACAGATCATAGGATATGCAGATGAACTGGGACTGGTAGCACGAGATAAAAAAATACTAGAAGGGGCACTTTTAACCCTGGTAAGAGAAGCAAAGACGAGAGGACTAATAATCAATCAGAATAAAACAAAATATCTTATAAGCACACGAGACAATGTAAACAGAATAGCAGAAATAAAGATAGGTGAAAATACATTCCAGAGAGTAGATTGCTTCAAATACCTGGGGGTGATGGTGGACGGCAAAAACGGAAGGAGTATAGAGATAAACGACAGAATTAAAGCAGGTAATAGAGTATATTGGAAATATCACCAACTACTCAAGGACAAAAACCTGAGCAAAAAAAAACAAAATCAAAAATATACACAGCAGCAATCAGATCAGTGATAGCCTATGGAGCCGAAGTAATGTGCCTTACGAAAAAAGACGAAGAAAAGTTTTTTTTTTTATATAACCCCTAATGGATTCTGCAATCTGCCGGAAGGCAATAAGCGTTTGCTTTGACAAATGTGAGATTGACATGTAGAGTATCACTCCAGTGAGTGATCTCCTTTAAAGAACTAGCTAAATTTAAATTTAGTTTTTTTTTGACAATGAGAGTACTTATTGGTGTGTATATGTCCTTAAAAGCTAAAACTTATCTGAGTCCTGTAGACAGGTCGGCAGGCAGCAGGCGAAGAAAAGTTAAAAATAATTAAGAGAAAAATTATAAGGATACATGGCCCAGTAAAGACAGAAACAGGGGAATATTGAAAGCTGATGAACCATGAAATAATAAATATAAATAAAGGAGAAGATATAGTAAAATTCATTAAAGCACAAATCCTCAGATGGTTTGGGCACACACAAAGAAGAGGGGTAGAAGAACTGATCAGGAAGATAATGAACTGGAAACCAGTAAAAAATAGACCAAGAGGAAGACCAAAAATTAGATGGGAAGATCAACTGCTAGACGATATATCAAAGATGGAAATTGCAAACTGGAGAGAAAAGATTCAGGACCGGAGAGAGTGGAAGAAGATAGTAGAGAGGGCAAAAAAACATCACAACCTATGAACTAAGACCTAAAGGAAAAGCGGACTAATTTACCGCGTGAAATGGATTAAAAGAGCTCATATTTGAGCGAACTATACTCTAACAAGAGTGAACTGTCCATATAATAATTCCAGGTATGTACCTGTATAAATTACCCTCCTTGAAGTTGGTGTAAAAGGTATTCACCATTTATGTATTGTCTTTTGGAAGGATTACTAGAGAAAATCCAAATAAATTTTGAAAAAATGGCTGAAATCGCTGAAATTCTTGTAACAGATTCCGTAATGAGTGTACATGGGTGGTAAATGATTTTAAATTTCACTTAAAGAAAGTGCTAAAAAGTCTAAAACATTTATGGTACTGTTCTGCATCTGGTTTCCAGGCAACCTGTTATACCGACGGTTAGTTTTTTTAATATTTTGAGTAGTAACTATGTTGGTTATCAACAATTTGATGTCAAAAATGCACATTTTGCCATTTTTTGTCTACCAGTAAGAAGAAGAACATTCAAAACAAAATTTAAGATAACCGCATTATAGAGCATGTAAAACAATTTAAACAAGGTTTTATAAATTTCGCTATACTTAATTGTTGCTTATAAAACTATAAATTAAGTCAGTTTAACGTTAATATAACTTATGTAAAAAATACAACTTATATCTCGATATTACGTGAAATAGCTCAAAGAAATGAGTAAAAATACACGGTTTTTATGACACTCAGTGTAACTACGTAACAATTGTTTTAGTTTCTATATGGACGGAATAACAAAATTTATGTAAATCTGACCAATTTTTTCTCAATTTAATTATTTATTGACAATTCAAATGAAAAATAGCCGATTTTAAGAATTTTCGTCTATAAGTTACAATGTTTTACCAAAAAACTGAAAAAAGAACCGATTAGTTTATTGAAATAGCCTTAAAATGAGTTGAAGTAAAATAGAATTGGAGCTTTGTTTATCAATAAACATTAACTATTCAAACTTATTTCTTACGTTTTAAGCTAACTACCTGAGGTACCCCTAAACCCTAAAAATGTCATAAAAACGACGATTTTGAATCTCTTCCGACTGGATTAAAGAAGCTATTATCGATTCAAACAAAAGTTGTGTATTTTTAATTCTAAATTTCAACTATTTAATTAAAAATAAAGTGTTTCAGTTGAAAATTCAAAGTTGCTACACCCACCGCTTTCGCAGGCAGAATAAGAACCCTGCTATTGCATAAGTATATAGATTTTGAAAAACCATTCAAAAAGCATTCCAAAGTTTTTTCGATATGCCGTCTAGTTCTCGAGATATTTGACAATCGCCTTTCTGGACAGAGCCCTTAAATAATGTAAACATTCTTATTCAAGCTAGACATAAGCCGAGTGAGAGAGCTGACCGTGAAATTCATTTGCGATGTTTCCAAATTTACCGGATCTCGGGTTGTCTGCAAAATATATATTTACCATATACACAACGGATCGCGCGCGCTGCCCTCTACAGCGGATTTAGTGGAACCACTGCAATATAAAATTCACCAAAAGAGGTGCAAAATGAGGTCCAGACAAAAATCGATTTCCTTGTAGCCTAACCATTGTTACATCGAGATGTCACTATATACACGTGAATACAAGGTGAGATCCAAAATCGGATCTCGCCTTGCAAAACGGATCTCATCTTGTATAGCTTATGATACAAACGGATCTCGCCTTGATATGAAGACATATATATATATATATATATATATATATATATATATATATATATATATATATATATATATATATATATATATATATATATATAAACATAAGATGTAGATCTTTGAAACACACTCAGTGAACCAAAGATCCAAGGTTATTGGTTTAACGACCACTCGTACGAAATCAAATAGATGAAATAGAGAATGTGGAAAAATCCCCTTACGAACAATTCACACATCCACCATTTCGGGCTGGGAAAAATTTTTCGAATAGAATCAAAGATCCAAACACCAGTTCTTAGAAATGTGTTTCGCCCTCTTCAACCTCTCTGGGCTCGTCGGTAAAGACAAGAGGTTGAATATCTTTAGACACATTCTAATCAAAAAACAACATTCGAGACCTAGACATAGAAGGTGCGTAAGTCTACGGCAAATCCGACAATGACAGTCTCAAGTTTTAATTCCCTAATTACTTAAAGTAAGTAAAATATATGTTTAAAAACATAAGATGTAGATCTTTGAAACACACTCAGTGAACCAAAGATCCAAGGTTATTGGTTTAACGACCACTCGTACGAAATCAAATAGATGAAATAGAGAATGTGGAAAAATCCCCTTACGAACAATTCACACATCCACCATTTCGGGCTGGGAAAAATTTTTCGAATAGAATCAAAGATCCAAACACCAGTTCTTAGAAATGTGTTTCGCCCTCTTCAACCTCTCTGGGCTCGTCGGTAAAGACAAGAGGTTGAATATCTTTAGACACATTCTAATCAAAAAACAACATTCGAGACCTAGACATAGAAGGTGCGTAAGTCTACGGCAAATCCGACAATGACAGTCTCAAGTTTTAATTCCCTAATTACTTAAAGTAAGTAAAATATATGTTTAAAAACATAAGATGTAGATCTTTGAAACACACTCAGTGAACCAAAGATCCAAGGTTATTGGTTTAACGACCACTCGTACTAGTCTAATTTCTAATTTTCAGTGAACCAAAGATCCAAGGTTATTGGTTTAACGACCACTCGTACGAAATCAAATAGATGAAATAGAGAATGTGGAAAAATCCCCTTACGAACAATTCACACATCCACCATTTCGGGCTGGGAAAAATTTTTCGAATAGAATCAAAGATCCAAACACCAGTTCTTAGAAATGTGTTTCGCCCTCTTCAACCTCTCTGGGCTCGTCGGTAAAGACAAGAGGTTGAATATCTTTAGACACATTCTAATCAAAAAACAACATTCGAGACCTAGACATAGAAGGTGCGTAAGTCTACGGCAAATCCGACAATGACAGTCTCAAGTTTTAATTCCCTATATATATATATATATATATATATATATATATATATATATATATATATATATATATACATCCTACTATCAATTTGGCATCTATACATTATGCATTTACCATCGATTTGGCATCGTCTTGCAAAGTGGCATCTGTATATCGATGCCACTTTACACTACCTTAATAACTTTATTCCTGTACTTGCTACCAGAAGTCTAATCAGCTCGGTAGTTAGAGATTTGATTCCTTGATGTTACTTTAATATATCAGCTTTCCTTGTTTACCTCTTACTAAGTTATATAAGTTTATTCCATAAAATGTTTGAGTCCAAAATGATCGTACAGTGAAAATATTATATACATTTAGTTCAGTGTTTTACCGTTTTGTCGCTGCCGTTATATACATGAAAACGTATATCCCACTTTCATTATCAATCATTTTGGCATCAGAAATTTGGCATCACTGTTGAATACAATATTATTCACAACGAAAAATAGACAATTTGAGAATGTATATATTATTTTCATAAAGAAATCAGTCTGGCATCATGTTTTATTGTTTTCACCCAATTTTGAAAAAATGTGAAAACTTTGTATTATCCACGTCCGTCTGTCCGTCTGTCTGTAACCACAACTCCTCCGTCAATATACCAGCTAGAATGACAAATGAGGTATCAAATGAAAGCTGATAATCCAAGGATGGTACTAAAGGTGAGATATTTGACCTTGGCGGTCTGTCCGTCGGTCTTTACGACCGCGAATATAACTCCTCCATCATTATACCAGGTAGAATGACAAATGAGGTGTCAAATGAAAGCATATAATCCAAGGATGGTACTAACGGTGAGATATATGAGGCTGTCTTTCCGTCGGTCCCTCCGACCGCAAATATAACTCCTCCGTCATTATACCAGGTAGAATGACAAATGAGGTGTCAAAAGAAAGCTTATAATACAAGGATGGTACTAAAGGTGAGATATTTGACTTAGGCGGTCTGTGACTCGGTCCCTCCGACCGCGAATATAACTTATCCGTCATTATACCAGGTAGAATGACAAATGAGGTGTCAAATGAAAGCTGATAATCCTAGGATGGTACTAAAGGTGAGATATTTGACCTAGGCTGTCTTTCCGTCGGTCCCTCCGACCGCGAATATAACTCCTCCGTCATTATACCAGGTAGAATGACAAATGAGGTGTCAAAAGAAAGCTTATAATACAAGGATGGTACTAAAGGTGAGATATTTAACTTAGGCGATCTGTGCGCCGGTCCCTCCGACCGCCTATATAACTCCTCCATCATTATACCAGGTAGAATGACAAATGAGGTGTCAAATGAAAGCTTATATTCCAAGGATGGTAATAAAGGTGAGATATTTGACCTAGGCTGTCTTTCCGACGGTCCGTACGACCGGGAATATAACTCCTCCGTCATTATACCATGTAGAATGAGAAATGAGGTGTCAAATGAAGGCTGATATTCCAAGGATGGTACTAAAGGTGAGATATTTGACCTACATGGTCTGTCCGTCGGTCCGTCCGACCGCGAGTATAACTCCTCAATCATTATACCAGGTAGAATGATAAATGAGGTGTCAAATGAAAGCTTATAATCCAAGGATGGTACTAAAGGTGAGATATTTGGCCTAGGCAATCTTTCTGTCGGTCCGTACGACCGCGAATATAACTTCTCCGTCATTATACCAGGTAGAATGACAAATGAGGTGTCAAATGAAAGCTTATATTCCAAGGATGGTACTAAAGGTGAGATATTTGACCCAGGCTGTCTTTCCGTCGGTCCGTACGACCGCGCATATAACCCCTCCGTCGTTATACCAGGTAGAATGACAAATGAGGTGTCAAATGAAAGCTGATAATCCAATGATAGTACTACAGGTGAGCGATTTGACCTAGGCTGTCTTTCCGCCGGTCCGTACGACCGCGACTATAACTTCTGCGTCTTTATACCAAGTAGAATGACAAATGAGGTGTCAAATGAAAGCTGATAATCCAATGATGGTACTACAGGTGAGCGATTTGACCTAAGCTGTCTTTCCGCCGGTCCGTACGACCGCGACTATAACTTCTGCGTCTTTATACCAAGTAGAATGATAAATAAGGTGTCAAATGAAAGCTTATAATCCAAGGATGGTACTAAAAGTGAGATATTTGGCCTAGACAATCTTTCTGTCGGTCCGTACGACCGCGAATATAACTTCTCCGTCATTATACCAGGTAGAACGACAAATAAGGTGTCAAATGTAAGCTGGTAATACAAGGATGGTACTAAAGGTGAGATATTTGACCTAGGCGGTCTGTCGGTGGGTCCGTCCGACCGCGAATGTAACTCCTCTGTCATTATACCAGCTATAATAATAAATGAGGTGTCAAATGAAAGCTTATAATCAAGGATGGTACTAAAGGTGAGATATTTGAGCTGGGTACTCTTTCTGTCGGTCCGTACGACCGCCAATATAACTCCTCCGCCATTATACCGGGTAGAATGACAAATGAGGTGTCAAATAAAAGCTTGTGGGTGAAAACCTAGGACTTACGAAGTCCAATTTAAAAATAGGGCATATCAGAGATATGCCTTAGACATCATAGAAGACAATGACACAGAAAAATCAAACAAGCAATATGTCAAAAGGGCCTTAGTTATGTATCTTCGGTCCTGTTGGTCCAATCGTGATGTATAGCACCTCAAATGATAGGATTTGACAAACAGAATACAATGAGAGAAAAATCAAATACAACCTCATGTCAAAAGGGCCTTAGTCGCGTATCTTCGGTCCTATAAGACCAATCGTGACGTACGGCATCTCAAATAATAGGACTTGACAAATAAAATACAATGACACAGAAAAATCAAATACAGCAACAAGTCAAAAGGGCCCTAGTTATGTATATCTAGTCCTATTGGTCCAATTGTGACGTACAGCAGCTCAAATGGTAGGGTTTAATGAACAGAATACAATGACACAGAAAAATCAAATACAGCAATATGTCAAAAGGGCCTTATTTACGTATCTTCGCTCCTATTGGTCCAATCGTGGCGTACAGCACCTAAAATAACTGGATTTGACTAATATAATACAATGACGTATGAAAATCAATTACAGCATCATGTCAAAAGGGCCTTAGTCTTGTATCTACGGTTCTATTGGTTCAATCGTGACGTACAGCGTCTGAAATGATGGGATTTAACTGGCAGAATAAGATGGTGTAGACAAATGAAAATGACGGCATGTAATAACACTTTAAAATTGTAGAAATAAAATGGATTAACACACATGGTATGACATATTAGGTGAGAGTATTTAACAAATAGAATACGATTACATACGTCCAGTTTTTGACAAGCGACTTCTCTACATATGATAAACGCGAAAGGGCCCCAACGTTCACTGCTCGACATAGGCCTCCCGTTCACTGCATATACCCACTGCTTTCTGACGCTGTGACTTGAGAGGATAGGATTTAACGAATAGAACGACAAAGAAGACTAAACAAGGCAGCTCACGGGAAAAACACAACTGTCCGTTTTATACTCTACAGGGAAGCATCAAATATTCAACGTAAGAATATATTAGAGTATAACGGTATGATAAATCTTTTTCTTCTTTTTTTCATTTAGTGCATTCCGTACGTTTTTTAAACATAATCAGGAGAAGTTGTTGAATTTCTGAAGTCTATAAAAGAATTTCTTAACAAACCTTTTTTTAATTGTGTTATGGATTATTTTTAAGAATGTGTTTAAAAGGCAGTTCGCAGGCTTATTGTTCAATGGTCTTATCACTTTCAAGCGCCTGTCTTTTTTGTAGGACTATTAATTGTTACTTGTGATTTCAACCATTCTAGCGGGGCAATGCCTTTTCTATAACTGAAATGAATATTGTTATCCATTTAATTTTTTTCCTCAATTAATTGAATGCCTCCTACTGGTGTTTGGTCTAAGCTTACCGCTTTTCCCCATTTAAGCTAAACTGCTCGTCAAAAGTTAGGGATATAGAAAATTATGCTCATTTTCATAGCTAATTTTTTCGAGAACAGATTAACGGATTCCACTATTTTTTTTTAATATTTTAGATTTTTCTTTAGTATTTACACAGTTGTGCAAAGGTTTACACAAACTTCTTTTTTGTACTTATACCGAGTGGTAGGTATAAGTACAGAAAAGAAGTTTGAGTAAACCTCTTGATAGGTATTAGTTACGTATCTTCACTCCCATTGGTCCCAACGTGTCGTACGGCGGCTCAAATCATTGGAATCAGCCAACAGAATACAATGACTAGGGAGCGGATTTATATGCGATCAATTGTGATGAAATATTCGCATATATATGCGGTAAAAAATTACGAAATATGCGCAAGATATGCACAAAAATTCAAAAAATGCGCATTTCGGGAAACCACAAATTTTCTGTCTTATTTAGTAATCTTATTTATTATTTTTCAAATAAAATCATTTTTTATATATGCAATTTATTCACAGTTTTTACAAAAACTGCTACCAATAGTTACCTATTTAAAATAAAACAACAATATCACTATAAATATATCTTCGATTATAATTCACTACAATGTGTTTTTCCAAATTCTTTACGAGGAAACATATTCTTTGATCAGACAAAATATTTTTATAACTTGAAAAACTCCTTTCAACATCGATAATTGGTGCGTATTTAAAATAACTTGTTAATTTCCGTTAGAAAATCGTAAAACTTTGGCTAAAGGTGTAAATTCTCTTAACAATAGAGGATTTAAAAAATCACCAGAATTATAGGTAGGTACCTACCCTAATAGCACAAGGACGTCCAATGGACTTCCTTCACGGACTTTAGGGACGTCCATTGGACGTCCGTTTTCGTCCGAGGAACGTCCTTTATACGTCCTATTTTGGTCCAAATGTCGCGCTACCGAACGTCCATTGGACGTCCATCTAATGTCCGAGGGGACATATATTGGATCTTAATCGGACGTCCTAGGGGACGTAAATTGGACCCTAATCGGACGTAAATTGGACCTTAATCGGACGTAAATTGAACCTTAATCGGACGTAAATTGGACCTTAATCGGACGTAAATTGAACCTTAATCGGACGTAAATTGGACTTTAATCGGACGTAAATTGGACCTTAATCGGACGTAAACGGGACCTTAATTGGACGTAAATTGGACCTTAATCGGAGTAAATTGGATCTTAATCGGACGTCTTAGGGGACGTGAATTGGACCTTAACAGGACGTCCAATTTTGGTCCAAATTCCACGTTGCCAAACGCCCAATGGAGGTCCACCTAACGTCCGAAGGGACGTTCGGTGGACGTCAATTGGGCCTTCATAGGACGTCCCAGTTTGGTCCAATGTATTGCTGCCGATCATCCATCTAACGTCCTGGGAGGACGTTCGGTGGACGTCTAGAGACGATATTTATACCTGTGGAGAATGTATTGTGGGAAATAAAAAATATATTTTTTAAGGAACTTATATTACATCTTATATTAATTTACAATTATTGGATATTAGATTATTTACATTAAATTATAATTTCTCCAAGAAATTAACGCACCACCTTAAAAATGGGCCATTTTTGATGTCTCGAATTTCCTAAAGCCATTGTCCCATCTAAGTGATTTTTTTAATAATATTATAGCCTAGGCTATATGGGCTACCTCCATAAGCTTGTCATGCACGGGGAGCTATACTGTAATAATATTATATCACATCGCTGAGGGAACTCTACATTACATATACTTTTCGAATCAAAACTTTTATTCTCTTAATATTATTACTTAAAAAATATATACTACATTCGTCTCGCTAAACTCGAAAAATAACTTATAAACCATAAAAATCTCCAAAAATATAAATGACATAAATGAGAATTGGCACAATTATTATTATGGTTTTAAGTTGATTTTTCGGATTTAACTACAATATTATGCAAAAAATTATGTTATATCGCAGATTTAAAATGGGTTTATCTCGAAAACAGTTATATTAAGTTTAGCGAGATGATTGTAGTACACTTTTTTTAAGTAAAAATATTAAGAGAATAAAAGTAGACTGGTACGCAGTCTGATTTTTGCATAAGAGTTTAATGAAATGGTAACAAATCAATTGGAAGTTCTGTCCGACAAAATACATGGAACGTTTTCGGTAGTCTGATGTTCCAAGTTTTTAACCTGTTCCACAATTAAAACTTCCCCGGTTCCAGTATTCCCGTACATCAAAGTTTGTCCGACTAGACACCGTGAAGCTATTAACAAATTTTCAGCTTGCTGTTAATCAACTTTTTTTATTACGCGGGATCCAGGTCTATAAATGAATACAATAAATAAGTAGGTAGGTACATATTATACACTTATTTATACGAGTACAATTAATAGTAGAGCTGGTTTTTGGGATGTTACAAGCAGCATTTGCATTTCCACAGAGATACTTATGACAGAAATAATAAAATACCGAGACGGACTATTATTATAATAATTTACAATAGGACCCGACCGACGGCCGACGCTATAGGGACAGGTAAAATTTATGACTGAACAATGCACCGAGCATCGATACAAGCAATATGTACCGGTCGAAGGTTATTTTTTATTGTGCCAAATGGACGTATATAGTACCTACCTTTAAAAATCGAATACACAAATTAAAAGATATTTAACAACCATAAAGATTTGTCAAACTCTATCACCGACTTCATGAAAACAAGTATTACTACATTCTTTGATGGTTTTTGCTGTAAATTTTAAAGGATTGACATGAAATTTGGCATACGCATAGCTAACATGCCAAAGAAAAAAAGTGATATTGTGCCAATGTGTGCTATTGCCCTGGGGTGAGTTTCACTCTTTCTCTGGGGTGAAAAACGTTCAAAATAAGTCCGGACTTCGATAAACTGATTAATATTAAGCAACCTTTATTCCATACTTACAAAGTATGTGTACTTACAAATTAGTATGTGAATTTGGGGGGTGAGTTTCACCCCGAGGAGGGGTGATATACAAAATATAGATAGATACACAAAAGATATACAAAAATGTTTCAAAACATCGAAAAAATGTGGTAAAATGCAAATATACATATCATATTATGATAAAATTGCGATTTTGGCGATTTGCCTTTTTGGATAGAATGATGATGATGTTGATTAGGATAAAACTGCGAAGAATTTTTTTATCGAAATATAGTAAAAAATATGAAAAATATACCAAAAAGCTTGAAAAAATATGTAAGTATGTAAGGAAAAACATAAATAATTAAATAAACTTTTGACAACACAACACAAAAGTTTGAAACACTCACTATTGGGATTGGTTGTCCTGGCTTGTGATTTTCTTCTTTGCAGATGACGCTCACGGATCGATGTCAATGTCCAACGGACGTCCGAGCACGGACGTCCAATGGACGTCCAAAGGACGTTCATATTTATTCAACACGTAAGTACGTCCAACGTCGGACGTCCGAAGGACGTTCATTTATAGTCCATCCGCATTAGGACTAAAACTGGACCTATTTTGGGCACACGTACGCTCAACTTCAAAAAGATGCTCTCAATATTCATCTGTAGTAAGGATACATTGATAAAAATTATATTTTTGCTTATTAGATTTAACCACCAAACTTCTATCATCTTGGTAACGGGAATAATAAAACATTATAAAGTCCACTTTACATCAACAATAATTGAACAAGAAATTGACGACAAGTTATTCAAGGTCAAATTTGGCTTATACAAAACACAATTCTACTTCCAATTTTGCCGTGAATAAACAGAAAATAAAGAAATTTGACAAAATAAAACATATCCAATTGTTCTATTTCATCAAATTCCTGCATTTTCTTTTACAAATCATACATTTTGTACTCGTCAAATTTGGCCTTGAATAACTTAGTCAATTTCTTGTTCAATTTATTGTTGATGTAGAGTGGACATAACGAATAATTTACCGATCAGATTTTCACACTTTACATAAAAACAAAAACATGTATTAGATATTAAACTACATATACAGTTTTGAATTAAATATGATTTATAATCTTTTCCATTTAAACTATTTTATTAACATAATTAAGTTAATATTTTATTAAATAATTTTGCTGTTTAATCCCCTTATTGGTAGAATATGTCCAATATGGACGATTGGAAAAGGTCCGTATTTCGTCCGAGTACGGACGTCCAAAGGACGTTCATATTTATTCCACCCGAAGGACGTCCAACACCGGACGTCCGAAGGACGTACATATTTAGTCCACCCGAAGGACGTCCAACGCCGGACGTCCAAAGGACGTACATATTTAGTCCACCTGAAGGACGTCCAACGCCGGACGTCCAACGCCGGACGTCCAAAGGACGTACATATTTAGTACACCCGAAGTACGTCCAGCGTCGGACGTCCAAAGGACGTCCGTTTATGGTCCATGGACGTTAGGACCAAAAATTGACCTATTTTGGACGTCCAAAGGACGTCGTGTGCTATTAGGGTATTAAATATAACAAAAGTATATAAAATTCGGATTTCCGGGTAAAACATCCTTCGTCATTTTAACATCCTACAATCATTTCATAACGGCGGCGTATTATCCTATAAGTACTTTGTGTAGAGATCGTTCATTTTCTAAGAAAAAATGAAAGGCGGTTAATGAGCTGTCTCTCTTGGTTCTCGAATTAATACAGACCACAGCCTGTGCGTGGAAATATTTTGTCGAATTAAAAAATTTAAATTTTGTTTTGGACTAATGAAATAAAACATTTTAGTAGTTCCAAAATGACACAAAATCTAGGCATCGGATAAAAAAGTTTATTTGAAGAAAGTGTATTTTTTTGTTCTTCTTAATGGCGGTACAGGCTCGTTTTTTTAATATTGTATTTAATTACAGAATAATTTTCAAATATTACCTAATATATTTTTCAAATTGGGCTCTGTACCGCCATTCTTTATTATATTACGGATACGTGTGCCAAATATCTTGAAAAAATATTCAAAATTACAGTCGCAATCTTGGAACGCGTTTTGGCTACCTGTTGATCGCTACTGTATCACCTTAAACAATTTTTTAAACAAATTCACAAAAATAATTTTTTCATTACGAACGATTTTTTAGATAAGTTGGGTTATTCTGAGCAAAAAAGGTATCTTGAGATTTTTCTCTAAAATTGATTTTTGTCGAGTTATATGGCCATTTTCGCATTTTTCAGGTTTTAAATCGCGTATAACTCGACAACAATCAATTTTAGAGAAAATTGACAAGAGACCTTTTTTGTTCAGAATGTCCAAAATTATCTAAAAAAAATTGTTCAAAGTGAAAAAATTATTTTTGTGGATTTGTTTAAAAAATTGTTTAAACAATTTTTCGACCACGGCACCTTGTGAATATGTTATAAGGACCTCTTTTTGAGTAAGTTTGTGCAAAAAAATCGAATCGGAATAATTTCACTAACAGGGGCGACGATAAATCCGGGACTATAGCGCTAATTATTAATAATTAAAAATAACAGCTTTGTAATAAAATAATGACAAAAATCTCTTAAGGACCTTGAAGCAAGGGTTTGAAACTTGATCTGCTCACTTTTTAATTTCATAATAATAACTTTTAATCGAGTTATTAAGACTTAAAAATGGCCATTTTCGCATTTTTCAAATTTTTAATCGCATATAACTCGACAACAATCAATTTTAAACAAAAATGGCAAGACACCTTTTTTGCCCAGAATGACACAAGTTATCTAAAAAAAATTGTTCGAAATGAAAAAATTGTTTTTGTGAATTTGTTTCAAAAAAATTTTTTAAACAATTTTTCGACCAATGCACCGCCCGGCACCCTTTGGATATGTTATAAGGACCTCTTTTTGAGTAAGTTTGTGCAAAAAAGTCGAATCGGAATAATTTCGCTAGCGGGGGCGACGATACTGCCCGGTCTACTTTTGATGCTGATGGTGATAGAATAGATACTTTTTATATAACAAAAATAAAACTTTTTTTAAACTCTTTAAAAAATTTGTGGCGGGTTTTCCCCGAAAAGTGCGTTATTTTTTGGACATTTTACGTTGAACTAGTCGATTTGGAATTTGACGAATAAGAACCAACTTTTGATTAGCTCCAACTCTGTTTTTATTGTGTGTCCAGACTTCATACATACATCATTTTTTTTACTGTTTTATAAGCTTTATATTTGCTAGGAATAGTTTTTCGATCAAATACTTACTTTTTGATTTATTTGCGAAAAACCATCTAAAAACAAAAGTTACAAGGAATTTAATTAGTTTATCCACTTACGGACTTATTTGGACCTATATTTTTTCACACTCGAGAAGGGGGTGGTACTCATCCCCAGAAAAAAAGCACACACTGGCACTCTGATGTTCATTTCGCGAAATATCGCAGGGTTCGTATTTAAAATTTTTAATTTACTCCTCACCCCTTTCCGTGGGGGTTCGTTTTTGGTATCATTCGATAGACTTTTGAAAAATATTGAACACGCATTTTTTAGTTTTTCGATCTGACGTTCATTTCGCGAAATATTCGCTTTTTTGTGAAACTTTGTGACTCGCCCATCATTTCTTCAGATTTGGGAACACTTAATAATCGGAGGGGGCCAAGTCAGGAGAGTAAGCCGCATGAGAAAGTAATTAGAACCCCAACTCGAATTTTTGCTACTGTCACAACGCTCTTGTGAGTCGATGTATTGTCTTAGGTCTTGAGAACACTTTTTTCTTCTGCTTATGGAGTCGTTTTTCATTCATCACATACCGGAACTCACCACATAAATTTTGAAGACCCTGACATCAAAACTGTATTAAATTATATGTGATCTAAGTAAGTTAATGAAAAGTCAGAATAGATAGAGTAGAACACTTATAAAAAAAATTGTAACAAGCAATTGGACATCGTAAGTTCTAATTTTTCACAAAAAGTGACCGGAAGTTGAACCGGCAGTCGATATTTGAACCCTTCGTGTAACTTTTTGTCAGCTGATATGACGGATGAATTTTGTTCACCTACAGATATGGACGAACAGACAGGCATGAAACCGGAAGTATGTATTTGTTCTGGTCTTTCTTAGTCGTGTTGACCAATAGTTTGTACTATTTCGACGAATTTAAAACAGTACTTTCGGTTGCAACTCTGGAACAGGCAGTCCGAGGTCAAACTTCTCACATGTAATATCATATTTTGGTTATAGGCTTTCATTTGACACCTTATTTGTCATTCTTTCTGTCCTACTAATAGACGAGTTGTGTTTATTGACGGACAGACATGGATAATTCTAGGTTTTCACATTTAATGATAAAAACAATAATTATACAATTCAGTTAACCTGACTATATCATTGTGATAATGACTTCTTATCTAAAAGTGACAACGGCAATAATTGCCGTTGTAATAATTATTATTCCATTCACTCACGATAAAATATCGCAAAACCTCCAGATTTTAAAGAACCGCTTGGATTGACATAAAATTTGGCACACACGTAGCTAAAATGCCAAAGAAAAAAGTGAGATTATGCCGATATGTTCTCTTGTCCTGGATGTGACTTTCACCCCTTCTTGGAGGTGAAAAAACATACGTGCAAAATAAGTCCGGAAGTGGATAAACTGACTAATTCTAATTCTAAGCAAATTTTGTTCTATAAAAGTTTTAGGTCAATACTTTTCGAGGTATGTGCGAGTGAATATGTTTATTTTTCATAGAAAAACACGTTTTGGACGGATTTTCGCAAATAACTCAAAAAGTAAGTATGTACATATTTTATCGAAGAAAATATTCCTAGCAATAATATAGCTTATGAAAAAGAGGTGTCAGTATAAGGTCTGTAGACCCAGTAGAAGCAGGGTTGCAGCTAATGAAAAATAGGTTCTTATTCGTCAAATACCAAATCGAATATTTCAACGTAAAATAACCAAAAAAATAAAGCACTTTTCGGGAAACACTCATCATAACTCTTTTAAAGTGTTTAAAAAAAATTTTTTTTGGTGTTTTTAAAACAGTTTCTAGCGTGAAAAGTAAGCAAGTTACGCTGAAAATAAAATCGTTCCCTTTTTTTTGGCAAAAGAAAGTCATGAAAATTAATTGTTACCGCTTCACACGTTACTTTAGATAAATGTATTGTTTATACAGGGTGTCTCCGAAAATAGTGCGTTCCTTTAAGGTGTGGATATAATACACAATTTAGAACAAAAAGGTGTTGTAACATTTTTTCCTAAAGTTAACCGTTTCAACAAAAATTACGTTGTTCTCCATAAGAGTAAATTTTTATTTTCATAAATTTATATGACCTGGCAACATGGCGTAGAAGAACCTGTGACTGTGAAATTTAATCTAATGGGACCCCTTGTTTATTTACTAATTGAGTATCAATTTGCATATCAAAATGTATTTTCGTTTTTTGGTCAAACGGCTGAATTTAGAATAAAATGTTATAAGACTTTTTTGCTCTACATTGTGCTTTCTATCTATACCTTTAAGGAACGCACTATTTTCGGGGAAACCCTGTATATGATCTGTAAGTTGCATTGGTTCAAAATGCTTATTTTTGAAAGGGGTTTTGTTGAAAGGCCTCGAACGAATCACTAGTCACGAGTATGTATATGCAAATTTTGAACAGCCATATCTTAACCAATTTTTGTCTTCCAGAAAATCAAAAAATTCCAAATATTTAAAAAAGCAACACCTACATTTTTTACTCTTTAAGATATTTGGTATCACTAATAATTTTTAAGTTATTTTGACAAAAGTCTTTTTTTCAAAATTAAAGATTTAAAAAAATTTACTTTAAAACCAAATTTTTCCACAAATAAGCACTTTGAACTGATGAAACTTACAAACACAAACAATACATAAAGTTACTTGTGAAGTGGTAACGATTAATTCCATTTGGGCTGTTAATTAGAGGGAGTTTTTAGAATATTTTTAACCAAAAAAAAAGGAACAACTGTATTTTGAGCGTAACCTGCTTACTCTTGCTGCTGGAAACTTAAAAAAAAATAAAAATAAACGTTTTCTTAAACACTTTAAGAAAGTTGTAATAAGTTTTCCCAGAAAAGTGTTTCATTTTTTTATTTCACGTTAAAATATTCGATTTGGAATTTGAGATATAAGAGCTTATTTTTCACTATAGTCTGTTTTTAAACAAGAGGAGTCATTCAAATTTCCCGCGCCGTACACCTTGTTTGTAATTGGTACAACCTCAGGCAATTTTACTCATATCAAATTTTGACACTATTGGCATTTCATAGGTCAGTTTATTTATTGTATCAGCAATTTTTGTATTTTCTGCGTTCTTCCTTTTATTTTTAGATTTTTAGTCAAGATTACCGCCAAAGGCCGATATGATCAACCAAAAAAGAAGATTTATCTGATGATATTTCTAGTGACTTTCTTGGGTGTGAATCTGCCATTTAGTTTACCTACTCCTCTTGGTTTTAAAACAAAGCTTAGCAATAACTCTGCTTCTACTGGGTCTACAGACCTGACACATATACCATTTTTTCACTTTTTTATAAGCTATATTTACTATTTGCTAATTTTTTTTCAATAAAGTACCTACTTTTTGAGTTATTTGCGAAAAACCGTATAAAAACGTTTTTTTTTTTGTTGAAAAATGAACATATTCACTCGCAAATATCTCTAAAAGTATTGACTTAGTGAAAAACGCTATAAAATAGAAGTTGCTTAGAATTAGTCAGTTTATCCAATTCCGGACTTATTTGAACGTATTTGTTTTCATACCCTATAACCGACGAAACTCACCTCCAGATCAAAAGCACATATCGGCACAATATCACTTTTTTTCTTTAACATATTAGCTATAGGTACGTGTCCCAAATTTTATGTCAAACCAAGCGTTTCTTCAAAATTCTGACCAAAAACCCTAAGTAAATTAAACGAAAATATAAAATGAATTTTTCAAACAAATATTTTAAGTCGGTATGAGAAATTTTAATTTAACAGATGAAATCAAATAAACACAATTCAACTCGTAAAATATTTAGACCCTTGCTTGGTAATCCAGCTGAACAGGTAAAGAACCTACCTTTTATGTAGTTTATAATCTGAGAGGATGGAATATTTTACCAAAATATTCCATCTTCTAAGTTTACAATAGACCTTTTCTACCTGTCCTCAAAAGATCGGTATTTTTAACTCGTGGCAACGTCGAAAAGCGGCAAAATGATGGGAAATACACATTTTTATGTGGTGGAAGTCAAAATGGTTATGAAGTGTAAAAATTTTTGTATATAATTTAAATTTTTAAAATTAAAATTTTAGAAAACTGAGAACGATACAGGGCGTTAAAAAATGCGCTCAACAAACATACACGAATTAAAATTCGAAAATGATAGTATTTCTTGGTGATGCCAAATGACTGCAACATGAAAAGATGACATAATGATAGCGGGATGTATATATATATATATATATATATATATTTGTCTACGGCAAATCCGACAATGACAGTCTCAAGTTTTAATTCCCTATATATATATATATATATATATATATATATATATATATATATATATATATATAAGATTATGGTATTCTTGACTGTATATTCAAATATCAAGCAGTGATTCTTGAGGATGCAGTCTATTTTGGCCCACAAGACAAAGAAAACTCTTTGACTTACTGTCAAGCTTTCGAATTTATTTTAATTCTTTTTCAAAGACATCTGTTGACAAAAATATACAATTATAAAAATTATGTAGGTACTTACAATTTTCTTAATTACTTACTAGTCATGAGATTACATTGAAAAAATTTGAAACTTTACTAAAAGGATTTGTCTTGTGGGCCAAAATAGACTGCATCCTCAAGAATCACTGCTTGATATATATATATATATATATATATATATATATATATATATATATAGACATATATATATATATATATATATACATATATATATATATATATATATATATATAGACATATATATATATATATATACATATATATATATATATATATATATATATATATATATATATATATATATATATATATATATATATATATATATATACAGGTATATAATCTTTGCTGAACAGTTAGGAAACAAGGTTGAAATATTGGGGTAGCAGCAATCTCAAAGAAAACTCTTTATAATAATTCCAAGCTTTCGATAATGTTTATTATAATCTTCAGGGAAACTACAAATATAAATATACAGTATTTAACAATTAGTCTAATTAAAATCAATAAAAATTGTTATTTTTGTGCCATCAAAAATCCAAAACACCATAGTTTTCTCTCACTAAACGAGGTGTCAAGGATCCCCAAAAACACAAAGAAAAAAAAAACAAAAACAACAAAATATTGTTCTGAGAAATGCAGAGCTAATACTCTCACTAGAAACACCGCATATCACAGATTAAATTTTGAAATAGGAAAAGAGCGAAATGATAATACAAAAGTTTTAATCAATGCAAAATTGTTTCATAGTCCATGTTTTTTATTATTATGTAGTCTACACTGAAAAAATCTACAAATTATGTATCAAATTAAAGAAGAACCTGAATTATTAAATTAAATTCGAATAATTTCACATAAAAGTGATTCTAGACTACATCCTGAACGTTGTGCTTTAGCAGAACATGTTTCCAAAGAGGGTCATGAAATGGATTATCAACATACTAAAGTACTAGCTTCTGAGAACTCATATAAAAAAGACTTTTTTTGGAAATGGCTTTTATCTTTCAAGAAGAAAATTCGATCAACAAAAAATCAGATGTAAAACATCCCAGTGAAATTTATTCCTATTTGCTCACTTTAGACAAAAATAACCAATTTAAATTTAATAATTCAGGTTCTTCTTTAATTTGATATATAATTTGTAGATTTTTTCAGTGTAGACTACATAATAATAAAAAACATGGACTATGAAACAATTTTGCATTGATTAAAACTTTTGTATTATCATTTCGCTCTTTTCCTATTTCAAAATGTATTAGAAATTTATCAAAAATTGTAATTGGTTCAGTGGTTGTGACGTTTCCGTATGAATTCAAAGAAAAATGAATAAACATCCATAACATTTTGTTAGACATTTTGTAAAATGCCAATTAGACATACACAATTTTTTAAAAGAATATTTTAGCTTTTATCATTTTAAACTCAGATTTTTATAAGTTTTTATATAGTTTTTCCTTTGAATTTATATTATCTACTACTTTTACCAAGACAAAATTTCGTTGTTATGTCAGTATTTAACAACTAGGCTCTACATCCTCACATAATGTAAGTACCAAAACATATAAATAACTTTTTAGTAAGGTTGTTCTGTGATATGCGGTGTTTCTAGTGAGAGTATTAGCTCTGCATTTCTCAGAACAATATTTTGTTGTTTTTGTTTTTTTTTGTGTTTTTGGGGATCCTTGATACCTGGTTTAGTGAGAGAAAACTATGGTGTTTTGGATTTTTGATGGCACAAAAATAACAATTTTTATTGATTTTAATTAGACTAATTGTTAAATACTGTATATTTATATTTGTAGTTTCCCTGAAGATGATAATAAACATTATCGAAAGCTTGGAATTATTATAAAGAGTTTTCTTTGAGTGCTACCCCAATATTTCAACCTTGTTTTATATATATATATAAAAAAAAGTTTGGTATTATTGATATAATACATAATAATATAATATAAAATATATATATATATATATATATATATATATATATATATATATATATAAAGTAATTAGGTAATATTGACTGATACTATGTAGATTATAGTTTTGTTTTGGGGTTGCAGATATATTTTGCGAAAGCTAGGTAATAACACAGAGTTTTACTTATCCTGCCCCTAAAAAATAAATGACTGCAACCCCAAAACAAAACTATAATCTATATATATATATATATATGTATATATATATATATATTGATACATGTATCCATGTGACTTCCAAAGTAGATTCTCGTAATACGTTGTTACTTCATATATACCGTTATGACTTCCGATTTCGGAAGTCACAACGTTTTGCCTATATTTTTACGAATTTGGCTACTAGATGGTATCAGAAGGCTTATATTAAAAATTTCGCTGGAAGTCATATCGTATCTAACATACTCATAAGATCAGATTTTAGTTCGACGGTATATCACCAGCGCTAGTGTCGCTTCCGTGCTACTATACAGGTTATGTACACAACGCGTAGCGTCTTCCGTATACCACACCGCTCGGTGTGACTTCCGTTTTTTGGCAACCCTGTGTAACGGTTTCCAGACATTTATCTGTTGTAGATTCGCGGTCCTAATCGTACTTAGTGTTTTGTGTGCCTTTTGTTTTTAAACATGAATAATAGCAGATCTGCTTTACTTTTAAAGTTAGCCTTAAATGAAGGTACAATAAGTGATTATATATCTCTATAATTATATATTTTCTGTACTTATTTCAATCTATAATATTTACTTACCTATTTACTTATATAAATTCATTTTTCTCGTGTTTTTGTTTACTTCCTTTTTTACAATGAACTTCTAATTTAATCTACACTCACCGGCACGAAAAACGGGCACCCTAAAAAAATGGGTAATTTTTGATGTCTCGTATCTCCCAAACCTTTGGTCCGATTTAAGTAATGTTTTTAATATGTTATAGCCTTATTATTTAACAATATAGCTATGATAACATTGTTGATAGACAGGTAAATTTTCATTGTATACCGGGTGTACCAATCAAACTGGGTTTTTTTCTCAATTTTCACAACACCCTGTGGAATATTCTAGCCTTTATAAAATATTTAAATTAAAGCCTAACTATAGCTCCAGGTTTTATTAACATTCTGTTTTTTTATGCATTCGCTTACGTTGGATAATAAAAAAGTTAAGGACTTTAACAACTAGCCATGTTCTTTATCGATACAGGTGTTTCTAAATATAAGTGCGACAAATTTTAAGGGGTAATTTCTGCATGAAAAAATAATGATCGTTTGGCAAAATAATTTTATATTTGCAAGCATTTGCGGACATAGCTTTATCAAGTAAACGATCATTATTTTTTCATGCAGAATTACCCCTTAAAGTTTGTCGCACTTATTTAGAAACACCATGTATTGATAAAGAACATGTTTAATTGTTAAAGTCCCTAACTTTTTTATTATCCAACATAAGCGAATGAATAACAAACAGAACATTAAGAAAACCTGGGGCTATAGTTGGGTTTTAATTTCAATATTGTATAAAGGCTAGAATATTCCACAGAGTGTTGTGAAAATTGAAAAAAAAAAACCAGTTTGATTGGTACGCCCAGTATACAATGATAATTTACCTGTCTAGAAACAATATTATTACAGCGATATAGTTAAAGAATAAGGCTATAACATATTAAAGAAATACTTAAATCGGAGAATAGGTTTAGGAGATACGAGCCATCAAAAATGACCCATTTTTTGGGGTGCCCGTTTTTCGTGCCGGTGAATGTATCTATTAAATAATCTAAATTATTTTTAAAAATCTTATTAAAAGCTTAAATACAAGAAATGTAGGTAAATGTTCTCATTTAACGTATTTCCGAAAATTGTGTATTTTTTTGACCCAAGTAGGCTGAAAAATCGATTTTATAGTTATTGTTATTTCGAAAGTAATAAAACGTGTAAAAATTACCAAAAAATTGAATGTACAATTACAATTGAATGGAATTAAATACACGATAAAATGAATCAAGAGCGATAAAAAGTTTAAAGTAATAAATTCTAGTAATAATATAAAATACAGTAAACTCTCTTAAGGGGGTAGGCGCAAAATCTCTGTCCAATGCTATTTAAATACATTTATTTTTTTCGAATCCTGAGAAAACTAATAAATATTTTTTAAAACATACACCCAGAATGAAAGATAACATTATTACGGGGGACCGAAAGTCCCTTAGAATAAAAAAAAGGTTCTTTTGAATGAAATATTCGAAATTAAAAATCACACTAACTTTTCTCTTGTTTTTTCATCCCATTATCTTTATTAAAATAAACATATATTAGGTATATAAGTTATTAAAATAAACATTATATAAGTTTTCAGGGACTTTCTGCCCTCGGTAATAATGTAAGCTTCCATTCTGCGTTTAAATTTTTCAAAAATACTTATTAGTTTTCTCAGAATTCGAAAAAAATTAATGCATTTAATTAGCACTGGACTAAGATTTTGCGCCTATCCCCAACGAGCACCTCCTCTATACGGACGGTATTTAAAACAAAATTCATTTGCCGATATACTGAGCCTGTACTCTTCCGGACAATCCCTTAAAATGATGTGTACCTAAATGAAAAAAAAATACATAGATATTTTTTCCAAATATTTTAGAATACAAAACTACAATATTTATATTTTATTATTTCAAATTAACACAGAGATGACAACGATTGATATTTGATAACTCTTTACCTTATCAGCAGTAGGTAATAAAAATCTGGTTCTAGTGTGGGATCCGTCATTAAAATATTTTGTGTGTCGGTCATTAAAAGAAATGTAACACCATAACGCGTTGCTCTAATAATACTTTAACATTGATATTATGTTGTGACTAAAAATGTTAACGGAATGTCTGCTTGGCAAAAGAAAACATCGGCACAATATAAATTTTCTTCTTTGATATGTTACCTATGTGTATGCCAAATTTCATGTCAATCTTA
Source organism: Diabrotica virgifera virgifera (assembly GCF_917563875.1). Taxonomy (NCBI): domain Eukaryota; kingdom Metazoa; phylum Arthropoda; class Insecta; order Coleoptera; family Chrysomelidae; genus Diabrotica; species Diabrotica virgifera. The sequence goes on along the minus strand of NC_065448.1, from coordinate 114,521,219 downwards.
AGTGGTTTTTTAAAATTTATGGGTTTTGCAATATTTTACCGTCAGCGAACGGACTAATAGAAGAGGATCCGATATATTTAATGGATAACAATAATTATTGGATATGTAATTTAGTATGTTAACAATTATAAAAAACAAGGGGTGCATGATCTAATTTTCTTCTGACTATAATCAATTAATAATTAATAAATGACTTTTATCTACTCTATGTCATATTATAATATATAAATTTTTAGTTTGTGAAAACTGTCATTATACATAGCAGTGCTTTAAAGTAAGCATGAAGTAACAATGTATTTTAAATGGGATTTACTTTTTCTCACTGTTTTTGACACACTTTCATATAATTAAATATTCTTTCTTAACTTTCGCGTTTCATGGTGATGACATCTTCTTTTTCTTCAAGTGCCATCTCCGCGAAGGAGGTCGGCAATCATCATAGCTATTCAGACCTTGGAGACGGCTGCTCTGAAAAGTTCGTTTGATGTACATCCGTACCATTCTCTCAGGTTGCGCAACCACGATATTCTGCGTCTCCCTATGCTTCTTTTTCCTTGAATCTTTCCCTGCATAATGAGTTGGAGCAAGTTGTATCTCTCTCGACGTGTAATATGTCCGAGATATTCCAATTTTCTGGTTTTAATTGTATTTAAGACTTCCATTTCTTTATTCACCTTTCTCAGAACCTCTTTGTTTGTGACGTGTTCTGTCCATGATATTTTTAGAATTCTTCTATATACCCACATCTCGAATGATTCCAGTTTTTTCATTGATGCCGCATTCAAGGTCCAAGCTTCCATTCCGTAAAACAGAGTCGAGAAAACGTAGCACCTAGCCAACCTTATTCTTAGCTCTAACCTTAGATCTCTTGTGCAGAGCACAAGAGAGGTGATGACATAATGAGCAATAAATTACAAAAAAAAAATTTGACAGTTTTGTGGTTTGAAAGAAATTAGAATTTTTATATGTCACAGTTCTAAGAATTGTAGAATAGAAATGAATTCCAGTGACGAAGAGTTACAGTATTTTTATTTGTTTATCGTAGATAAAATATTGTATGAAATTGTGCGTGAAGTACTTTTTGCGAACTTACGCGATGTATAGCACTCACTCCGTTTCATAAATAACTATTTTCATATATTAAAAAAAAAATGTTTCGACCCGGGTAGATATTATTCCAGATTTTCAGATTTGGGCACAGAGTTGGATTGTTGGGGCATATATGGAGAGCAGGTAGCGCAACAACTATAAACTCAATTTTACAATGGAGACCCGGAGTTAGAAGGAGACGCGGAGGAACTAGAATAAATGGTTACAGGAATTAAAGGAAGATTTATATAGGGCAGGAATTAGAGACTAGCAGAAAAACAAAAGAGGATAGAAAGAAATGGAGAAGCATAGTCAATAGTATCGAGTAGCAGATTGGGAAAAATCTGCTCGAAAAAGATGGATCTAGATAGCTTTTTAGCGGGTAATCCCCACCTGGAGGGTTTAGCCATTTAATTTTTTATTACATAATATTATTGGTACATCAAAAATTAAAAGGACGGTGCCTGTAATAAAATCTAAAATATTAAAATTTTCTATAAGTTCAAATTTATTTATTAACATTTTTGATATAATTTTCATAAATAAATGACTTACTATTAACACTTTTTTAATTAATTCCAATAAATCCATTTTACAGCAATAATAATATATTAGTATTTTTGTTAAAATAAATATCAATCATATTATCATAAATAACACAGGTTTACAAAAAAAACTAAATTTCGGACAATTTGACGAAACCATATGACAAGGGGGTTTTTGGAGTGGCTGATCACAAATCCGGGGTCTGCTCACCTCTATCGCGTCAGGTAAAGGTCATTTCAAGGTCAAATCAAGATAAATCGACAGTCGCTCTGAAAAAGTATATTAGGGGGTTCTTGGGGTCGCTGAAGATGAATCCGGAGTCCGCTGACCTCTATCTCGTCTAGTTCAACGTCATTTTAAGGTCAACTCAACATAAATTGACACAATTGCTCTGAAAGTATAGGGAGTTTTGGGGTCGCTGATCATGAAAACTGCGGTCCGTTGAGCTCTACTACGTCATGTAAAGGTCATTTCAACTTCAAATCAGGAGGAGTTAACAAAATTGATTTGACCTTGAAATGGCCTTCACCTGACGTGGTTGAGCTCAACGGGCCCCAATTTTGTGATCAGGGACCCCAAAAACACCCTAATATACTTTTTCACAGCGATTGTGTTGATTTATCTTGATTTGACCTCGAAATGACCTTCAGCTACACGTGATAGAGGTCAGCGGATCCGGGATTCGTTATAAGCGACCCCAAAACCCTCCTAATATACTTTTTCAGAGCGACTGTCGATTTATCTTGATTTGTCCTTGAAATAACCTTTACCTGACGTGATAGAGGTTAGTGAACCCCGGATTCGTAACCAGCGACCCCAAAAACCCCCCTAGTCATATGGTTTCGTCAAATAGTCCGAAATGTATTTTTTTGTAAACCTGTATAATCAAAAGAATATCAATATTTTAATTTAAATAGACAACTTTAAAACACAGACAACTGTATTCACAGTAAAAGTTTCAAAAGATCACACATTACGCTCAAAATAGGAGGTAAATCTAGCAGACGAGTCGTTGTGACTTCCAAAATATGACAACACCGCTGGAAGTGACAACGCGCCTTGAACTACCCTATATATGGAAGCCATAACGTATGCTGTACGCTTCGGTATATACGTATATATATACAAAATTTATTTTGGTAAATCCTTTCCCCTCAATAGGTAGACCCATTTTATAAGCCCCCCTTTTACCAAATACACAATTTTTAAAAAATAATTCCTAGTAGAAAAGGTGGAAGTCGGACAGCCTCTTCTGTATACCGGAAGTCACAACTTAACGTGCATCAATATATATATATATATATATATATATATATATATATATATATATATATATATATATATATATATGAAAATTACTAAGTTCTCGGGAAGAACCGCGTTGAGAATTTATAACTCGACGTTTCGGCACCCTTTTTGGAGCCATTATCAAGAGGGGTATGGTTCCGTTCGAGTTCGGGGTCTCAATCTGCCTACTCCCCTCACTCGTGACGTACCAGTAGTGTCTTGTTCTCTAGGAGAACGGTCAAGCGGCACTGAGGTCTCAATCTGCCTACTCCTCAGTGTCGAGTGACGACCTGTCTTCGCCTGTGTAGCTCCTTTTATACTCTCAGTGCGCGCGGGAACTGTATGCGCGGGAGAGGCCTGAGTGGGATCGACTGACGTGGGGATTCGCCGAAGCAGCGGTCGCCATGTTGCCGGCAGTCTTTTGGCGTCATCGCGTGTGTTTAGGCTGTGAGGGCGTTTTTCAATTTCGATGGCTTCACGGATGATTCTCGATTTTAAGGAGCGGACAGGGGCGATGGTTTTTGCTTTCTCGAAATCTATTTGGTGACCTGTCTGAATATGATGTTGGGCAAGGGCTGAAGTAGTGTCGGAATGTTTTACAGATATGGAATGTTCGTAGATATATATATATATATATATATATATATATATATATATATATATATATATATATATATATATATATATATGTCTTCATATCAAGGCGAGATCCGTTTGTATCATAAGCTATACAAGATGAGATCCGTTTTGCAAGGGGAGATCCGATTTTGGATCTCACCTTGTATTCACGTGTATATAGTGACATCTCGATGTAACAATGCTGGGGGTACAGGGAAATCGATTTTTGTCTGGACCTCATTTTGCACTCCTTTTGGTGATTTTTATATTGCAGTAGTTCCACTAAGTCTGCTCTAGAGGGCAGCGCGCGCGATCGGATGTGTATATGCTATATATACTTTTTGTAGACAAATCGAGATCCGATAAATTTGGAAACATCGCAAATGAATTTTACGGTCAGTTATCTCCCTCGGCTTATTTGTAGCTTGAATAAGAATATTTACATTATTAAAGGGCTCTGTTAAGAAAGGCGATTCTCAAATATCTCGAGAACTAGACGTCGTATCGAAAAAACTTAAAAAGGCTTTTTTAATGGTTTTTCAAAATCTATATACTTATGCAATAGCACGGTTCTTAATCTGCCTGCAAACGCGGTGGGTGTAGCAAATTTTCAACTGGAACCCTTTATTTTTAATTAAATAGTTGAAATTTAGAGTTAAAAATACACAACTTTTGTTTGAATCCATAATAGCTTCTTTAATCCAGTCGGAAGAGCTTCCGAATCGTCGTTTTGATGACATTTTTAGGGGTTAGATGATTTTAAGTAATTTTTTAGTAAAAATTACGTTGAACACGTTGCTAAGTACGGGAACAATTGGGATACGGGGATACAAATTTCGGGAACATTGTTTATTTGTAGTATCATTTTTTTACAATTTTTCTTCAGATATCTTCTCCACTGTTCGTTTTACAAAAAATGTCAAAAACTTAATCACTTTTAAAAGACCTACAAAATAAAGCTAACCGCGTTCAATTTGATTGAGAGTTATTAACACAAAACTATTTTGCATATCATTTTATAATTAAGGGACCAACTATGTTGTTCACGTACTATACTATATTAAGATTCCAAGGGAATATTTTTTAATATACAGTGTCCAGAACCTCTCCCGACAAAGGAATACCCGAGATTCTTCAGATAATTTTAAGACAATTTAACCCAATTCTCCTAGTCCGAAAATGCCTACTAAGGGAGCTTCTCCAGAACACTTCTATTTAGAAAAACGAAAACTGGTACGCTTATTTATCTTCCAGAGATAAATCGATTACATCAATTACGAATTTCTAGTACTGGTCATAGGCGCCCGTTTTGGGTAGGGTGTCGGTTATTTTATCGCGTAACTTTTTTGCATTTAACTTTTACATTGGATTATTAAATTGTGAGGTTTTCTAGTACTAAAAGGTATTCTTATTTTAAGTCGGTAGGATGCACCATTTTCTAGAAAAATCGATTTGAAAATTTTTCTTTTGTTGAATATGAAATTTTTTTTTCAAAAAAACACTATTTAGAAAAAAGAAACCGGTATGTTTATTTATCTTCCAGAAATAAATCGATTTCCTCAGTTGTGAAATTCTAGTACCAGTGATATGCGTCCTTTTTGGGTACGTCAACGATTATTTTATCTTTTCTGTCTTTAATTTTTAAGCATTTTGACATTTGACGATTAAATTACGAGGTATTCTAGTATTAAAAGGTGTTATTGCTTTAAATCGGCAAAATACCAAAATGGAATCACCATTTGTTGAACGAAAAATTTTCTCCAGTTGCTCAATATATAACAAGAGTGTCTGATGGTTTACATAAACCACATTCACTGAAATGATCAACCCACATGTATGTTGAAACATCATCATCATACGTGGCTCGACAATCCGTTGTGGATCTGGGCCTGCTCGCAAAGAAGTCGCCACTCCTGCCGATTCCTGGCAACTTCCTTCCATCTTCTGACCCCTAAAATCTTTAGGTCATCTTCTACATCATCAATCTATCTTTTTCGTGGTCATCCTCTACTTCTTGTGCCCTCTGGTGTTGAAAAGGTTAATTTCTTAGTGTATTCGTGATCTGGCATTCTAGCAATGTGTCCAGCCCATCTAAGTATCTGCACTTTCTTCTAACGAATTTCACAATATCTGGATCGGTGTATAACTGATATTGTTCAAAGTTGTATCTTCGACGCCATAGCCCATTTTCGTTTACGGCCCCAAAAATCTTTCTAAGGATTTTTCTCTCAAAAATAGTCTTTCATCATTTTGAGATAAGGTCCACGTTTCAACCCCATATATCAAAACCGGTCTTATTAAGGATTTATATTATTATTTTTATTTTTTAAATATTTCTGGAGACCGTGTAGAGTTCTGTTTGCTATTGCTATGCGTCTTTTTATATCGTCGCTTGTCGTGTTTATTGAGTTTACTAGCGACCCAAGATATGTGAATTCCTTGACTTGCTCAAAGGTATGGTTGTTAATTTGAATTCTCTGTTCGATATTTCGGGAGTTTTTAGAAACCAACATATATTTGGTTTTTTCCTCGTGTATCACAAGTCCTAATTCACTTGCCTCGTCCGCAAGTCTTGTAAAATACTGCACCATGTCTCTCACACTTCTGCCCACTATAACTATATCGTCAGCGAATGCGAGAATTTGCGTCGATCTATTAAAAATACTTCCATTCATTCTAATATTTCATTTTCTCACTGCCTTTTCCAAGGAATGTTAAAGAGGAGACACGCCAGCGCGTCCCCCTGTCTTAGACCTTAGACCATTATTAATGTCAAAGAATGTCGAGTTTTCTCCTTGAATTCTAACGCACGAGCTTACATTTTGCATTGTTAGTTGGGTCAACTTAACCAAATTCGGTGGGATCCCAAAGTCAATCATTGCATTATATAATGCAGTTCTTTTAACACTGTCATAGGCTACTTTGAAGTCGACGGAGAGATGGTGGGTATCTATGTTATATTCTATTGACTTTTCTAGAATCTGTCTATGTGCTTGAATTTGATGTATAGTTGACTTTCCAGCAGTGAATCCGCATTGATATTGACCAAAAATATCCTTTGTGAAAAGTTTCAGTCTTTCAAACAATACATTGCCGAAGATTTTATACGTAGATGCTAGTAGAGTAATGCCTATATAGTTCTTACAATCCAGTTGATCACCTTTTTTAAGCAACGGACATATTATTCCCTTTTCTGGAACCAGTTCATTCTGCCATATCAGTACTATTAATTTATGGATTGCTGCAAATGATCACCACCTTTTTTATACAGATCAGAACAGATTCAGTGCTTTATTGTCTTTGAGTTTTAGGATGGCAGTTAATACTTCTTCTCTTGTTGGGTCTTCAGTGTGTAGTTGATTATGTATATTTTGTTGATTTTCTATGTTGTAACCTTCTTCAATATCGTTTATATTTAGATGTTCGCTGAAATGTTGTGTCCATCTATTAAGAACTGAGTTTTTGTCATGTAGAATTTACATTTACGTTGAAACATATTCGGATTGAATACTGGAGTCCTTCAATTTATGGCAGATATTAGAGATGCATCAAGTCAAACTAGTTTGATTTTACTCAACAAACTTGACTTGATTTGAACACCAATCTTTTTTTGTAAAAAAGTTTGACTTGACTTGAATTTGATAATGTAGATTTGACTTGAAATCAAACTTCTTCAAACAGTTTGAAGTTTGAATATCATATTGCGCAATGTGTTTTTTCTACGAGTCTTTAAAAAATGACCAAATCTTAATCAATGAATTTAATTAATATGAAAATACATACACAAATTAATTCTTTGACAAGGTTGTCAAAACCAAAATTTCAGCCTAATTGGTTAGCATGACGACGATCTTGGTTTCCGTGACGACGATTCAAAACCACTGGTATTGTCTACTGATTTAACTTTCAAATATTATGTCAAAATTATTTTTATTTCATCGAATTCTCTCGTTAATTTCATTAAAACATGAACACAATAAGATATATTTGAAATAAATTAGTAAATAATATCTAAATCTTAGTTTATTGCATATATTATAATTACTTTAAGGCTATATTAACATATCTAAATTCAGTGCGGAAAAGTAAAAGGCGTGCGGAAAAGTAAAATGCGTGTGGAAAAGTAAAACTTTCTAAATTAAAACGCGTGCGCGAAAGTAGACATTTTTACACGCCCGTAGAAAAAATATTGTTCCTAACTCTTGCAGAAAGTCTCTTTTCCGCACTCGACTGCTTGCCGAACTCCCGCTTCGCGTCGTTGGTCAAACTGCAGTCGCGTGCGGAAAAGTATGACTTTCTGCACTTGTTAGGAAAATAACTATATTTCCAATTCTAATTGAGATACCGCCTTTTGTAATGACTTATTTGGACAGGTCTGAACATAACATGTACTCTGCATCAGCACAAGGCACAAATTAGTTAAGTTATAGTTCATAATATTTAGAAGAAAGTACATATCGCGAAACAACACCAACGAATATATAGCCTCACTATATATTCTTTGGAACACTTTCAAAAAACATGTGTATAGAAGTGTCACCTGATTTTTGAGCCAATTTCGATGATGTTGTCGACTTTTTAATAAGTTTTTCAATCAAAACGGTTCATTCCTCTCGTCCCACTTTTAATTCGCTCATTAATGAGAAATCTCTGTTTTTAGACATTGACTTTTTTCGGTTAGGAGACTCCTTGTCAGACTAAAATTTCAGAAATTTCTTGGAAATTTCTCTTATGTGGAAGTTATTGACCATTATTTATATTTTATATTACCATTACATTGACAAAAATGGTTTCGAAGAAGAAGGACCTAGCGTATATTTCTGGCTCGTCATCAAGCCAGGAGTAATAAATCGTCTAATCTAATTCAATAGTAATATAAATTGTATGTTCGGTTCCGGTGAAGCATATGGAGCCTTTTTTAAGGCACTACTGAAAGGTTTATAATTCCTTTTGGTAAAGGCAGCCTGCTTTTTTCTTTGAATACGCAAAGTATCGACTTGAAAACAGGTCAATAGTCAATTTACAGAGAACTATGTACATATTATTTAAAAATACGAAAACAATGAAAATTGCAAAGTGCACGTTATGTAAAGATATTATAGAACAACGTTATAAAATGACAAATAGTGGAACTAGTTCTTTAAAACGACAACTGATCAAAAGTCACAAGAAATTTTATGAAGAAGAATTTCCTGAAATAACAACTTGGTTCATAAAAATAGACAAATGTTGTTGTTCCTTCATAAATTTTTGTTGAAGTAGATTAAATTACATTTGGAATTATAAACAAAAACCATCCACCGGATTTTTTGTTGTAAGCAACACTCAAATAAACATGATAATCGTTGACATCACCGATAAAGCGAAACTTGCTAGAAAGCTATTTTAAATTAATCGTAAATTAATCATTTTCTTGAATTTACGACTCTTTTAACCTGAATCACTTCTTGTATCAAGTTATTTTTTGTATTCGACTCATTGTGTTTTTAATTTTGTTATCTTAATTTACATCTTAACTACATTTCTATCTCGAACAAAAAGTATATCTACTAAATATAGTTATTTTCCTAACGTGCGGAAAGTCATACTTTTGCGCACGCGATTGCAGTTTACCGAACGACGCGAAGCGGAGTTCGGCAAGCAGTCGAGTGCAGAAAAGGGACTTTCCGCAAGAGTTAGGAACGACATTTTTTCTACGAGCGTTTAAAAAATGACCAAATCTTAATCAATTAATTGAATTAATATAAAAATACATACACAAAATTATTCTTTGACAATGTTGTCAAAACCAAACTTTCAATATAATTGATTAGCATGACGACGATCTTGGTTTCCATGACGACGATTCAAAACGAATGTTATTGTCTACTGATTTGACTTTCGAATATTATGTCAAAATAATTTTATTTCATCGAATTGTTGCGTTAATTTCATTAAAACGGGAACACAATAAAATACAGTTGAAATAAAATAGTAAATAATATCTGAATATTAGTTTATTGCATGTATTATAATTGCCACATTAAAATATCTAAATTCAATGCGGAAAAGTAAAAGGCGTGCGGAAAAGTAAAATGCGTGCGGAAAAGTAAAACTTTCTAAACTAAGACGCGTGCGCGAAAGTACACATTTTTGCAAGCTCGTAGAAAATAGTTATTTTCCTAACTATTGCGGAAAGTGATACTTTCCCGCACGCGACTGCCGTTGACAGTCGAGGCTATCGCGTCGTTCGAGCAAGCAGTCGAGTGCGGGAAAGACACATTCCGCATGAGTTAGGAACAATGTTTTTTCTACGGCCGTATGTTTGGAAAAAAGTCACAACAAATAGAGTTATATCAATTTTTATTTACTAGTAAATGCAACATTTACTAGTAAATTTTTATTTACAATAGTATAAATGTTCTTCTTTCATAAACTGTTCGAATTATTACTGTAACCTCATAATTTTCTGACTTATAGCGTTGCAAAAAAATGAATTTGGGGTAAACAAATTAAATAACTTTTAAACTATTTGACCAATTGCTTTGAAATTTCAAATATAATTTAAGCACAAGAAGTCTCAGCATTCCGTGAAATAAGGTTCTAAGTTAATTTTTACATAAGTTATCAATATTTATAAAAACTCAAAATTTATGATTTATTTTGCAATTTTCTAAACAACCAATAAGGATAGACATATCCAGCGAACGCCGTATTGAAGAACTCATAATCCGCCGAACGGATTATGAGTTTCTTACTCTCAAATTTGTTTAGAATGCTTAACTTTTTGGTAATAGACGAAAAAAGCGAAAAGTTATCGTTTTTTGATCTTCATTTGTTTATATCATCAAAATCGGCTGCAGGAAACACATAGGTTATTAATATAGATGTCCATTCTACTCAAAAAATTTGGTTTCGGCCTAGAGGCAGATGTGTCACTAGAAAAATCTTATTTCTCTGGACTACTTGAGTTAATATATTTTTTAAATTTTAATCGTTATAAAAATTCGTATTTTTTGTAATGTATTTTTAAAACAAGCAATCATTTAAATTATTTTGTAACAATTTATATTATTTAAGAATCTAATAATTACATTTTTGTTTCGTAGTAAGTGTTTTTTAAGAATAGTAATGTATAGTTTTAAAATATTGTATTGCAAATTATCATTATTAAATGGTTATTATTTGTGAAGTATTTTTCTTTATTCACACCCTTATGTATGTAACAAAACTAAGGGACTTTCTGAAAGGTAAATCTATATAGTTGAAGAGGGTAGTAGATATACCTAGTTTATACACAATAAATTCAAAATTTAAAGAAAACCACGGTAGACGTTGAAGACATGAAAGAAGCGATACTTAAAAGTTACATAAAGAATTGGAGATAACTCTGTTGCTGCCCTCATTGACTCCGCCCACTATGTACATTATCTATTTTCTGTGTCTGTATATCGTGGGAAATATGCAATACAACACGAGCTCTGGTCGCTCGACTAATACTACTCTTTAGAGCTGGCATCAGTGTGTGATCTCGCGTTGATCGGTAAATATCTAAAATTCCGTATATAATTCTTCCCCTTTCCTTTTCAGCTACGGATCTCGTTTCGCTGTAAATTTATCAGAAAAATTTAAGTTTAAAAATCTTTTCCCCTCTAAGTGTGCCATGACTAATATGTTAATTATAAAGATAGTTATGAACAATATACTCCAATAATTAATTTCCTATTGGTGGATCTCGGGTTGTCCTCGATTTAATCGGATCTCGCCTTGATATGAAGACGTATATATATATATATATATATATATATATATATATATATATATATATATATATATATATATATTAAATTAAATGACATATAAGAATATTGTCTCATATCAATAATCAAGATCACATCAATATATATATATATATATATATATATATATATATATATATATTGATGTGATCTTGATTATTGATATGAGACAATATTCTTATATGTCATTTAATTTAATCAATGCATTAATAATAATCTAATTAATTTACCAGATCACATATCAATATGTTTTCAATCTCAGGGCTTTTTATAAAATTAATTACTTACTTACGTGGCTTCTAAGTATTTCTCAATGGTTCCTAATCGGGATAGGAAAGAAAAGAGTAAAATAATACACACATATGGGTTACAATTATAATCAAAATATTGTTTATTTTATTTAAATGGCAATCACTGCTTAATATTTGCTATATCTTATTATTCTTAAACATAACATTTACACATGGGAATCTTATTTCCTTTTGGTTTCCAATTGAAAGTTTTTATTAACATTTAACTATTATGATTTATTAGCAACAATTCTATTTAAGTTTGATGAAGCTTTTCTGATATTATTGATTATGTTCTTCAATTTTAAATGTGGTATTTAATACGAAAAACCCATACATTCATGTCCAAACAAATGAGACTGACCTTTTTCTGGTGAACTGAGAATGTCTTCACACAAGACCCGTTTCCTGCTATACTTGGCTGCGATCAAAACCTCGTCCTGGCTTTCAGTAATGTTCTCCTTTGAAGATTAGCTCGTATAGCTCCCGTTCCTGCTTCTGTCGTGATGCCGTGTTTCTACCTTTTTCGAAACTTCAATCAGCTACCGGGACACTCTTGGCTCAAGGAGGTTCTTTTACTCTCAACCTGGCCTACCTCTCGTTCCACGATAGATACTCCACACTGACGGAACTACACCGGCCTTCTCACTCTCCGTACACTACCGTCTCCTACTGGACTTCACTTCTCGACAGCTCAAAACATTCTGATCTATCTTTGTCATTCATTTCTCTACTTTCTAAATATCCCTTCCAGATTCACAAATCAAACTTCCACCACCAACTCTCATTCGCAGTATTCCTCAAAACCAATTTTTAATCTTTCTAAATATGCTTAATAGATTTCCAAAAAAGAAATAGTTAATTCCCATTCTAAATTACTTTCTACTATTTACAAAATTTAATGACCTATTATCTACTTCAACTGAGTCTTATTTAGCATAGGCTAATGATCGAACCTTCCGCGAACAACGATAATGACCTATTATCTATTTCAACTGAGTCTTATTTAGCATAGGCTAATGATCGAACCTTCCGCGAACAACGATAATGGTACGCGCCATTCACTTTGTTTATTCTCGGCGCATTGTCCCGAGTTTCGTAAGCTCCTTCTAATCACTTCTTAAAATTAAACATAACAATTTGTTGTATACAGGTTGTTCTAAATTTATATGCCCGTGGTTGAGAAAATTGAAAATATTTTATATTAAATTGAATTTTGTTTATAATTATCAAATTTTAATTTTCATATCAAATAGAAATATAACAAATCCCCGCCTTGTATTCGATAAAATTTATCTGCATTTTTAAATAAATTTTCTCGAGGCAGACCAACTCCCTGTATATTTCCTTACTTTAATCTACGTCTTATACCCTTTCTTCTTGTATTACTCTAATTAGTCCCACCTGTAGAGTAATTGTTTCCTTATTTTCAGTGTCCTCATCCTGTGTTAGAGTGTCGGCTATTATGTTGTCTTTCCCTTTTTTCCATATCAATCTTCTGTCTTTTTCCTCAGATTTTTCACATACTTTTACCGTGTATTCTGCATCCTCGTTTTCATATGCCCCCTCTTCAAATGCCACTGTTTCGATCATATCTTTTTCGCTTTCATTTGTCAGCTTTATTTCTTCTTCTCCTGAGCTCATCTCTTCTTTTGAGGAATCCCAGTTTTCTTTTGCTTTTGATACTCTCAATTTTTCTTCTTCTGGGCTCACTCTTCTTTTGAGGAGCCACAGGTTTCATTTTCTTTTGTCTTTTTCTGACTTTTTCTCCCTTTTCTTCTTTGTCCTTGCTTCGTTGCCAAATTCATTTCCACTGTTTGTTCTTTACCTGATTCGTCCGTATTTTGTTTCTCCTGTTCCTTGTCCTGTTCTTCTTCTTTTTCTTCTGTTAGATTCATCGTATTATTTTTAAAATCTATCACTACATGTTTTTCTGCCAATTCGTCAACTCCTACTATCATGTCATGTGACATGTTTGGCATTATTACACATTGTAGTGCATACATCTTCTTACCCAGTCGTACCATTACTCGTATGCCTTCATTTATAGTTGCCAATGTCCGTTTGTTTGCGCCCACTAAATTTACCCTATGTATTTTGTAAATTAAATTTGTTAAGTTAACTTCTTCTATTAGTTTTCTGTTGACCAATGTTATTTCAGATCCAGTGTCTATCATAATTTTAATTGGTTTCTCGTTGATAGATCCATCCACAAATTTTAAATTAACTCCATTTTTCTTTTCGTTGTTTCTTGCCAATTTAATAAACTCCTTGGGGTTACAAAAGATTCCTGTTTGATTTTTGGTTTTTAGTGAGCGCCGTCGTGAAAAGACGCCGGTTGCTCATCGTCGTTTATATTTTCGTCATAATGTCTCTCTCCGTCATATTCATCTGTCTGGGTATTATTTACTTCTCTTCTATTTTCTCTTGGTCTGTCGGATCTGTTTCGGTTTTCTCGATATCCCTGTTCATTTTGTCTACCATTATTTCTGTTTTCTTGATTTGAGCGTGTGGTGTTTCTATTCTGGTATTCTCGATTTCTGTCCTCATTCCATTGCCTATTTCTTTGTTCATAATTTCCTCTTCCGTTGTCTCTATTTTCGTTTTCCCTTCTGGGATTAAAATCTCGTCTTGTATAGTCCCTCCTATTTTGATTTCTATCTCTGTAATCTTGTGTTTCTCGGGGCCTGTAATCTTCTCGCGACCTTCTTGATTTTCTTTCTCTTAGACGTGATTCTCTTATTTGTAAGAATTGGCATAGACTATCTATGTCTTTGTAGTTTTGCAATGTGATATGGTCTTCCAGCGTTTCTTCGAAATGTCTTGCAATCAGTTCGACTAATTGTTCCGATGAGTAATTATATTGTAAATGTTTTGCATTATTGTAAATTTGTAACGCATATGTCCTTTCTGATACACCCATCCTATCATTGTATTTCCCATTTTGCAATTCCTTGTTAATTTCCAATTGTTGGACCTTTCCCCAGAAATAATTCAAAAATTTTTGTTCAAATTGTTGCCAATTGCCGAATTCTTCTTCTTTACTATCGAACCATAGGCTTGCTTCATATTTGAGATGGTTTCTGATAGTTTCTTTTGCTGTTTCGAAATTTCCGATGTGTTGTATTTTCTTTTTCAGGCTATTTATGAACGGCACTGGGTGTAATCTTCTTACATCCCCGCCAAACCTTATCTTCACGTCATCTGTGCTATGTATAACCATTTCTCTTCTTTCTCCTACATTTTGTTGCGTCCGGTTTTCGGTGACTTGTTTTTCTATTTCTGTGATTCTTTTTTCCACTTCTTCTCTGTCTACTTGAATAGCATTTTCCAACTTATTTTCCAAATTTTCTATTTCCTTTTTCTGGCAATTCGTTATCTCCTTTATTTTATTTTGAATTTTCATTTCTTGTTCTTTCATCTCGTTTTTCATTGTTGTTAAACATCCTTTTACTTCCTTTTCATACTTTCCTATGCGTTCCTCCATTTTGTTGTTGTTCTCTTCTATTGCTTGTTTCATTTTTTGTTGTGTTTCATCCATTTTTTGATCCAATTTTTGTTGTGTTTCATCCATTTTTTGTTGTGTTTCATCCATTTTTTGATACAATTTTTGTTGTGTTTCCTCTATTTTTTGTTGTGTTTCATCCATTTTTTGTTGTGTTTCATCCATTTTTTGATCCATTTTATCCATTTTCTTTGATGTTTCTTCCTGATTTTTATCCATTGCTTGTTTTGTTTCCTGTTGGTTGTCTTGGATTCTATCCATTTTCTTTTGTGTTTCATCCTGATTTTTATCCATTGTTCGTTTTGCTTCATCCATTTTTTGTGACTGGAGTTGCATAAGTTGTAATATCTTTTCCAATTCTGACAATTCTTTTTTTCTGTCTCCATGATTGTTGTGTTTAAAATATCTTCTTGGTCTGAATTTTCCTCTTGATCTGAATGTTCTTTTTGTTTTTTGTTGTCTTTGCTTTGGCTTCTTGTCACAGACATTTGTTTTCAAGAAGTACTATCCCCGCCAAATATGAAATTTTACTAGTATGTTACCAAAAACGACTTTTTCTCCCCCACATATTATAAATTTTCAAAAATATATCAAATGTAAATATCGTAAAAATAAAGTATTAAATCAGTTATGTAAAATTTGTACCTAAAAAGATCTAAAATTTTATGTTATCAAATGTAAGTATCTCACTTTTTACCACAGGCATATAAATTTTCAAATACCGGCTTTACTCTTTCTATCCTTCAAATTTGCCACTAGAAATACTTTTCAATGCTTTCCACGTTGGACGACAGTTGATGTGATCTTGATTATTGATATGAGACAATATTCTTATATGTCATTTAATTTAATCAATGCATTAATAATAATCTAATTAATTTACCAGATCACATATCAATATGTTTTCAATCTCAGGGCTTTTTTATAAAATTAATTACTTACTTACGTGGTTTCTAAGTATTTCTCAATGGTTCCTAATCGGGATAGGAAAGAAAAGAGTAAAATAATACACACATATGGGTTACAATTATAATCAAAATATTGTTTATTTTATTTAAATGGCAATCACTGCTTAATATTTGCTATATCTTATTATTCTTAAACATAACATTTACACATGGGAATCTTATTTCCTTTTGGTTTCCAATTGAAAGTTTTTATTAACATTTAACTATTATGATTTATTAGCAACAATTCTATTTAAGTTTGATGAAGCTTTTCTGATATTATTGATTATGTTCTTCAATTTTAAATGTGGTATTTAATACGAAAAACCCATACATTCATGTCCAAACAAATGAGACTGACCTTTTTCTGGTGAACTAAGAATGTCTTCACACAAGACCCGTTTCCTGCTATCCTTGGCTGCGATCAAAACCTCGTCCTGGCTTTCAGTAATGTTCTCCTTTGAAGATTAGCTCGTATAGCTCCCGTTCCTGCTTCTGTCGTGATGCCGTGTTTCTACCTTTTTCGAAACTTCAATCAGCTACCGGGACACTCTTGGCTCAAGGAGGTTCTTTTACTCTCAACCTGGCCTACCTCTCGTTCCACGATAGATACTCCACACTCACGGAACTACACCGGCCTTCTCACTCTCCGTACACTACCGTCTCCTACTGGACTTCACTTCTCGACAGCTCAAAACATTCTGATCTATATTTGTCATTCATTTCTCTACTTTCTAAATATCCCTTCCAGATTCACAAATCAAACTTCCACCACCAACTCTCATTCGCAGTATTCCTCAAAACCAATTTTTAATCTTTCTAAATATGCTTAATAGATTTCCAAAAAAGAAATAGTTAATTCCCATTCTAAATTACTTTCTACTATTTACAAAATTTAATGACCTATTATCTACTTCAACTGAGTCTTATTTAGCATAGGCTAATGATCGAACCTTCCGCGAACAACGATAATGACCTATTATCTATTTCAACTGAGTCTTATTTAGCATAGGCTAATGATCGAACCTTCCGCGAACAACGATAATGGTACGCGCCATTCACTTTGTTTATTCTCGGCGCATTGTCCCGAGTTTCGTAAGCTCCTTCTAATCACTTCTTAAAATTAAACATAACAATTTGTTGTATACAGGTTGTTCTAAATTTATATGCCCGTGGTTGAGAAAATTGAAAATATTTTATATTAAATTGAATTTTGTTTATAATTATCAAATTTTAATTTTCATATCAAATAGAAATATAACAATATATATATATATATATATATATATATATATATATATATATATATATACATATATATATATATATATATCAAACAAATGAAATAGAGAATGTGGAAAAATCCCCTTACGAATAACTCATACATCCACTATTTCGGGCTGGGAAAAATTTTCTGAATAGAATCAAAGATCCAAACACCAGTTCTCAGGTTACGATTGGTCGGTGAACCAACTTTGTATCTTTTGATCACTGAGTGTGTTCAAAGATTGACTTCTTTTTTTTTTGTTTTTTAAATATATATATATATATATATATATATATATATATATATATATATATTGAAACTTCAAACCACTATATATATATATATATATATATATATATATATATATATATATATATATATAAAAGGAGCACTCGTAAGTGTAGGGTTTTATCGGTCAAGTGGGTGAAAAAAGAGACAAAGAATTCGGCTACTTCATCTATTTATTGAAGACGTTTCGTCTACTGCTCAGTAGACATCATCAGTTCATCTACAAAAAGAGTGTTATAAGAAACAACATCCAAAGGAGAGGTAAAAAAGCACTAGCGTTACCTTAAATAGACATGTAGCAATAGATAAGTTGTACATAGTAAAAAATCTTATCCATGAACCAATGCAATGTAAAAGTATATAACATTTAAATGTATAGTTAATATTTAAAAACTTTAATACAGCTAAAGACAAGACCATGTGGTAACAGTCACATATAAAAAACAAGTGAGAAAAGCCGGCTTGCTTTTTTAATGTCAAGGATGAACCAAGAAAAAACCAGATTCACACTTCCAGAATTAGTAGTATTTAAGCATACTTCATTTTAACTTTAACATCATCACAGGATTTGAATGCTAATGTGCAAAATTGAAAATTTAAAGTTTAATAGTTACCAACAGGTCGATAATCTGAGCCCACCAGGCACACAAAAGCAAATGGAGTTTGAAATATCAGGTCTAAACTGACATCTCGCCAAGAGGCAGGCAACCTTGAAAATTTTAACAAAGAGTGACTGACAGCTGCATTGCAGCGCGCTATAATTCAAA